>NW_027664107.1:0-45000 GCF_964034855.1 Anser brachyrhynchus
GAAGCTGAACCCGAGTTAGACCCGAAAAAACACGTACGGTGCCACTTTCTGCCATCAAAAGTGCTCTCAGCGGAAGCCTTTGGGTACACCTGAACTCCCTGGGGGAGCCTTTACGCAACCCCACACTCAACAGGACTCTGCGTCTTCACTCTTTCCTAACAACCCTAAACATAACCCTAACCGCAACAAGAAGCTGAACCCGAGTTAGACCCGAAAAAACACGTACGGTGCCACTTTCTGCCATCAAAAAGTGATCTCAGCGGAAGCCTTTGGGTACACGTGAACTCCCTGGGGGAGCCTTTACGCAACCCCACACTCAACAGGACTCTGCGCCTTCACTCTTTCCTAACAACCCTAAACATAACCCTAACCGCAACAAGAAGCTGAACCCGAGTTAGACCCGAAAAAAACACGTACGGTGCCACTTTCTGCCATCAAAAAGTGCTCTCAGCGGAAGCCTTTGGGGTACACCTGAACTCCCTGGGGGAGCCTTTACGCAACCCCACACTCAACAGGACTCTGCGTCTTCACTCTTTCCTAACAACCCTGAACATAACCCTAACCGCAACAAGAAGCTGAACCCGAGTTAGACCCGAAAAAACACGTACGGTGCCACTTTCTGCCATCAAAAAGTGCTCTCAGCGGAAGCCTTTGGGTACACGTGAACTCCCTGGGGGAGCCTTTACGCAACCCCACACTCAACAGGACTCTGCGTCTTCACTCTTTCCTAACAACCCTAAACATAACCCTAACCGCAACAAGAAGCTCAACCCGAGTTAGACCCGAAAAAACACGTACGGTGCCACTTTCTGCCATCAAAAAGTGCTCTGAGCGGAAGCCTTTGGGTACACCTGAACTCCCTGGGGGAGCCTTTACGCAACCCCACACTCAACAGGACTCTGCGTCTTCACTCTTTCCTAACAACCCTAAACATAACCCTAACCGCAACAAGAAGCTCATCCCGAGTTAGACCCGAAAAAACACGTACGGTGCCACTTTCTGCCATCAAAAAGTGCTCTCAGCAGAAGCCTTTGGGTACACCTGAACTCCCTGGGGGAGCCTTTACGCAACCCCACACTCAACAGGACTCTGCGTCTTCACTCTTTCCTAACAACCCTAAACATAACCCTAACCGCAACAAGAAGCTGAACCCGAGTTAGACCCCGAAAAAACACGTACGGTGCCACTTTCTGCCATCAAAAAGTGCTCTCAGCGGAAGCCTTTGGGTACACCTGAACTCCCTGGGGGAGTCTTTACGCAACCCCACACTCAACAGGACTCTGCGTCTTCACTCTTTCCTAACAACCCTAAACATAACCCTAACCGCAACAAGAAGCTGAACCCGAGTTAGACCCGAAAAAACACGTACGGTGCCACTTTCTGCCATCAAAAAGTGCTCTCAGCGGAAGCCTTTGGGTACACCTGAACTCCCTGGGGGAGCCTTTACGCAACCCCACACTCAACAGGACTCTGCGTCTTCACTCTTTCCTAACAACCCTAAACATAACCCTAACCGCAACAAGAAGCTGAACCCGAGTTAGACCCGAAAAAACACGTACGGTGCCACTTTCTGCCATCAAAAAGTGCTCTCAGCGGAAGCCTTTGGGTACACCTGAACTCCCTGGGGGAGCCTTTACGCAACCCCACACTCAACAGGACTCTGCGTCTTCACTCTTTCCTAACAACCCTAAACATAACCCTAACCGCAACAAGAAGCTGAACCCGAGTTAGACCCGAAAAAACACGTACGGTGCCACTTTCCTGCCATCCAAAAGTGCTCTCAGCGGAAGCCTTTGGGTACACGTGAACTCCCTGGGGGAGCCTTTACGCAACCCCACACTCAACAGGACTCTGCGCCTTCACTCTTTCCTAACAACCCTAAACATAACCCTAACCGCAACAAGAAGCTGAACCCGAGTTAGACCCGAAAAAACACGTACGGTGCCACTTTCTGCCATCAAAAAGTGCTCTCAGCGGAAGCCTTTGGGTACACCTGAACTCCCTGGGGGAGCCTTTACGCAACCCCACACTCAACAGGACTCTGCGTCTTCACTCTTTCCTAACAACCCTAAACATAACCCTAACCGCAACAAGAAGCTGAACCCGAGTTAGACCCGAAAAAACACGTACGGTGCCACTTTCTGCCATCAAAAAGTGCTCTCAGCGGAAGCCTTTGGGTACACCTGAACTCCCTGGGGGAGCCTTTACGCAACCCCACACTCAACAGGACTCTGCGCCTTCACTCTTTCCTAACAACCCTAAACATAACCCTAACCGCAACAAGAAGCTGAACCCGAGTTAGACCCGAAAAAACACGTACGGTGCCACTTTCTGCCATCAAAAAGTGCTCTCAGCGGAAGCCTTTGGGTACACCTGAACTCCCTGGGGGAGCCTTTACGCAACCCCACACTCAACAGGACTCTGCGTCTTCACTCTTCCTAACAACCCTAAACATAACCCTAACCGCAACAAGAAGCTGAACCCAAGTTAGACCCGAAAAAACACGTACGGTGCCACTTTCTGCCATCCAAAAGTGCTCTCAGCAGAAGCAGCTTTGGGTACACCTGAACTCCCTGGGGGAGCCTTTACGCAACCCCACACTCAACAGAACTCTGCGTCTTCACTCTTTCCTAACAACCCTAAACATAACCCTAACCGCAACAAGAAGCTGAACCCGAGTTAGACCCGAAAAAACACGTACGGTGCATCTTTCTGCCATCAAAAAGTGCTCTCAGCGGAAGCCTTTGGGTACACCTGAACTCCCTGGGGGAGCCTTTACACAACCCCACACTCAACAGGACTCTGCGCCTTCACTCTTTCCTAACAACCCTAAACATAACCCTAACCGCAACAAGAAGCTGAACCCGAGTTAGACCCGAAAAAACACGTACGGTGCCACTTTCTGCCATCAAAAAGTGCTCTCAGCGGAAGCCTTTGGGTACACGTGAACTCCCTGGGGGAGCCTTTACGCAACCCCACACTCAACAGGACTCTGCGTCTTCACTCTTTCCTAACAACCCTAAACATAACCCTAACCGCAACAAGAAGCTGAACCCGAGTTAGACCCGAAAAAACACGTACGGTGCCACTTTCTGCCATCAAAAAGTGCTCTCAGCGGAAGCCTTTGGGTACACCTGAACTCCCTGGGGGAGCCTTTACGCAACCCCACACTCAACAGGACTCTGCGCCTTCACTCTTTCCTAACAACCCTAAACATAACCCTAACCGCAACAAGAAGCTGAACCCGAGTTAGACCCGAAAAAACACGTACGGTGCCACTTTCTGCCATCAAAAAGTGCTCTCAGCGGAAGCCTTTGGGTACACCTGAACTCCCTGGGGGAGCCTTTACGCAACCCCACACTCAACAGGACTCTGCGCCTTCACTCTTTCCTAACAACCCTAAACATAACCCTAACCGCAACAAGAAGCTGAACCCGAGTTAGACCCGAAAAAACACGTACGGTGCCACTTTCTGCCATCAAAAAGTGCTCTCAGCGGAAGCCTTTGGGTACACCTGAACTCCCTGGGGGAGCCTTTACGCAACCCCACACTCAACAGGACTCTGCGTCTTCACTCTTTCCTAACAACCCTAAACATAACCCTAACCGCAACAAGAAGCTGAACCCGAGTTAGACCCGAAAAAACACGTACGGTGCCACTTTCTGCCATCAAAAAGTGCTCTCAGCGGAAGCCTTTGGGTACACCTGAACTCCCTGGGGGAGCCTTTACGCAACCCCACACTCAACAGGACTCTGCGTCTTCACTCTTTCCTAACAACCCTAAACATAACCCTAACCGCAACAGAAGCTCAACCCGAGTTAGACCCGAAAAAACACGTACGGTGCCACTTTCTGCCATCAAAAAGTGCTCTCAGCGGAAGCCTTTGGGTACACCTGAACTCCCTGGGGGAGCCTTTACGCAACCCCACACTCAACAGGACTCTGCGCCTTCACTCTTTCCTAACAACCCTAAACATAACCCTAACCGCAACAAGAAGCTGAACCCGAGTTAGACCCGAAAAAACACGTACGGTGCCACTTTCTGCCATCAAAAAGTGCTCTCAGCGGAAGCCTTTGGGTACACCTGAACTCCCTGGGGGAGCCTTTACGCAACCCCACACTCAACAGGACTCTGCGCCTTCACTCTTTCCTAACAACCCTAAACATAACCCCTAACCGCAACAAGAAGCTGAACCCGAGTTAGACCCGAAAAAACACGTACGGTGCCACTTTCTGCCATCAAAAAGTGCTCTCAGCGGAAGCCTTTGGGTACACCTGAACTCCCTGGGGGAGCCTTTACGCAACCCCACACTCAACAGGACTCTGCGTCTTCACTCTTTCCTAACAACCCTAAACATAAGCCTAACCGCAACAAGAAGCTCATTACCCCCGAGTTAGACCCGAAAAAACACGTACGGTGCCACTTTCTGCCATCAAAAAGTGCTCTCAGCGGAAGCCTTTGGGTACACCTGAACTCCCTGGGGGAGCCTTTACGCAACCCCACACTCAACAGGACTCTGCGTCTTCACTCTTTCCTAACAACCCTAAACATAACCCTAACCGCAACAAGAAGCTGAACCCGAGTTAGACCCGAAAAAACACGTACGGTGCCACTTTCTGCCATCAAAAAGTGCTCTCAGCGGAAGCCTTTGGGTACACCTGAACTCCCTGGGGGAGCCTTTACGCAACCCCACACTCAACAGGACTCTGCGTCTTCACTCTTTCCTAACAACCCTAAACATAACCCTAACCGCAACAAGAAGCTGAACCCGAGTTAGACCCGAAAAAAACACGTACGGTGCCACTTTCTGCCATCAAAAAGTGCTCTCAGCGGAAGCCTTTGGGTACACCTGAACTCCCTGGGGGAGCCTTTACGCAACCCCACACTCAACAGGACTCTGCGTCTTCACTCTTTCCTAACAACCCTAAACATAACCCTAACCGCAACAAGAAGCTGAACCCGAGTTAGACCCGAAAAAACACGTACGGTGCCACTTTCTGCCATCAAAAAGTGCTCTCAGCGGAAGCCTTTGGGTACACCTGAACTCCCTGGGGGAGCCTTTACGCAACCCCACACTCAACAGGACTCTGCGTCTTCACTCTTTCCTAACAACCCTAAACATAACCCTAACCGCAACAAGAAGCTCAACCCGAGTTAGACCCGAAAAAACACGTACGGTGCCACTTTCTGCCATCAAAAAGTGCTCTCAGCGGAAGCCTTTGGGTACACCTGAACTCCCTGGGGAGCCTTTACGCAACCCCGCACTCAACAGGACTCTGCGTCTTCACTCTTTCCTAACAACCCTAAACATAACCCTAACCGCAACAAGAAGCTGAACCCGAGTTAGACCCGAAAAAACACGTACGGTGCCACTTTCTGCCATCAAAAAGTGCTCTCAGCGGAAGCCTTTGGGTACACCTGAACTCCCTGGGGGAGCCTTTACGCAACCCCACACTCAACAGGACTCTGCGTCTTCACTCTTTCCTAACAACCCTAAACATAACCCTAACCGCAACAAGAAGCTCAACCCGAGTTAGACCCGAAAAAACACGTACGGTGCCACTTTCTGCCATCCAAAAGTGCTCTCAGCGGAAGCCTTTGGGTACACCTGAACTCCCTGGGGGAGCCTTTACGCAACCCCACACTCAACAGGACTCTGCGTCTTCACTCTTTCCTAACAACCCTAAACATAACCCTAACCGCAACAAGAAGCTGAACCCGAGTTAGACCCGAAAAAACACGTACGGTGCCACTTTCTGCCATCCAAAAGTGCTCTCAGCGGAAGCCTTTGGGTACACCTGAACTCCCTGGGGGAGCCTTTACGCAACCCCACACTCAACAGGACTCTGCGTCTTCACTCTTTCCTAACAACCCTAAACATAACCCTAACCGGAACAAGAAGCTCAACCCGAGTTAGACCCGAAAAAACACGTACGGTGCCACTTTCTGCCATCAAAAAGTGCTCTCAGCGGAAGCCTTTGGGTACACCTGAACTCCCTGGGGGAGCCTTTACGCAACCCCACACTCAACAGGACTCTGCGTCTTCACTCTTTCCTAACAACCCTAAACATAAGCCTAACCGCAACAAGAAGCTCAACCCCGAGTTAGACCCGAAAAAACACGTACGGTGCCACTTTCTGCCATCAAAAAGTGCTCTCAGCGGAAGCCTTTGGGTACACCTGAACTCCCTGGGGGAGCCTTTACGCAACCCCACACTCAACAGGACTCTGCGTCTTCACTCTTTCCTAACAACCCTAAACATAACCCTAACCGCAACAAGAAGCTGAACCCGAGTTAGACCCGAAAAAACACGTACGGTGCCACTTTCTGCCATCAAAAAGTGCTCTCAGCGGAAGCCTTTGGGTACACCCTGAACTCCCTGGGGGAGCCTTTACGCAACCCCACACTCAACAGGACTCTGCGTCTTCACTCTTTCCTAACAACCCTAAACATAACCCTAACCGCAACAAGAAGCTGAACCCGAGTTAGACCCGAAAAAACACGTACGGTGCCACTTTCTGCCATCAAAAAGTGATCTCAGCGGAAGCCTTTGGGTACACGTGAACTCCCTGGGGGAGCCTTTACGCAACCCCACACTCAACAGGACTCTGCGCCTTCACTCTTTCCTAACAACCCTAAACATAACCCTAACCGCAACAAGAAGCTGAACCCGAGTTAGACCCGAAAAAACACGTACGGTGCCACTTTCTGCCATCAAAAAGTGCTCTCAGCGGAAGCCTTTGGGTACACCTGAACTCCCTGGGGGAGCCTTTACGCAACCCCACACTCAACAGGACTCTGCGTCTTCACTCTTTCCTAACAACCCTGAACATAACCCTAACCGCAACAAGAAGCTGAACCCGAGTTAGACCCGAAAAAACACGTACGGTGCCACTTTCTGCCATCAAAAAGTGCTCTGAGCGGAAGCCTTTGGGTACACCTGAACTCCCTGGGGGAGCCTTTACGCAACCCCACACTCAACAGGACTCTGCGTCTTCACTCTTTCCTAACAACCCTAAACATAACCCTAACCGCAACAAGAAGCTGAACCCGAGTTAGACCCGAAAAAACACGTACGGTGCCACTTTCTGCCATCAAAAAGTGCTCTGAGCGGAAGCCTTTGGGTACACCTGAACTCCCTGGGGGAGCCTTTACGCAACCCCACACTCAACAGGACTCTGCGTCTTCACTCTTTCCTAACAACCCTAAACATAACCCTAACCGCAACAAGAAGCTCATCCCGAGTTAGACCCGAAAAAACACGTACGGTGCCACTTTCTGCCATCAAAAAGTGCTCTCAGCAGAAGCCTTTGGGTACACCTGAACTCCCTGGGGGAGCCTTTACGCAACCCCACACTCAACAGGACTCTGCGTCTTCACTCTTTCCTAACAACCCTAAACATAACCCTAACCGCAACAAGAAGCTGAACCCGAGTTAGACCCACCCTCGAAAAAAACACGTACGGTGCCACTTTCTGCCATCAAAAAGTGCTCTCAGCGGAAGCCTTTGGGTACACCTGAACTCCCTGGGGGAGCCTTTACGCAACCCCACACTCAACAGGACTCTGCGTCTTCACTCTTTCCTAACAACCCTAAACATAACCCTAACCGCAACAAGAAGCTGAACCCGAGTTAGACCCGAAAAAACACGTACGGTGCCACTTTCTGCCATCAAAAAGTGCTCTCAGCGGAAGCCTTTGGGTACACCTGAACTCCCTGGGGGAGCCTTTACGCAACCCCACACTCAACAGGACTCTGCGTCTTCACTCTTTCCTAACAACCCTAAACATAACCCTAACCGCAACAAGAAGCTGAACCCGAGTTAGACCCGAAAAAACACGTACGGTGCCACTTTCTGCCATCAAAAAGTGCTCTCAGCGGAAGCCTTTGGGTACACCTGAACTCCCTGGGGGAGCCTTTACGCAACCCCACACTCAACAGGACTCTGCGTCTTCACTCTTTCCTAACAACCCTAAACATAACCCTAACCGCAACAAGAAGCTGAACCCGAGTTAGACCCGAAAAAACACGTACGGTGCCACTTTCTGCCATCAAAAAGTGATCTCAGCGGGAGCCTTTGGGTACACGTGAACTCCCTGGGGGAGCCTTTACGCAACCCCACACTCAACAGGACTCTGCGCCTTCACTCTTTCCTAACAACCCTAAACATAACCCTAACCGCAACAAGAAGCTGAACCCGAGTTAGACCCGAAAAAACACGTACGGTGCCACTTTCTGCCATCAAAAAGTGCTCTCAGCGGAAGCCTTTGGGTACACCTGAACTCCCTGGGGGAGCCTTTACGCAACCCCACACTCAACAGGACTCTGCGTCTTCACTCTTTCCTAACAACCCTGAACATAACCCTAACCGCAACAAGAAGCTGAACCCGAGTTAGACCCGAAAAAACACGTACGGTGCCACTTTCTGCCATCAAAAAGTGCTCTCAGCGGAAGCCTTTGGGTACACCTGAACTCCCTGGGGGAGCCTTTACGCAACCCCACACTCAACAGGACTCTGCGTCTTCACTCTTTCCTAACAACCCTAAACATAACCCTAACCGCAACAAGAAGCTCAACCCGAGTTAGACCCGAAAAAACACGTACGGTGC
The DNA here is from genome assembly GCF_964034855.1 of Anser brachyrhynchus. Classification (NCBI taxonomy): domain Eukaryota; kingdom Metazoa; phylum Chordata; class Aves; order Anseriformes; family Anatidae; genus Anser; species Anser brachyrhynchus. The sequence goes on from NW_027664107.1 coordinate 8,610, forward strand.
CACTTTCTGCCATCAAAAAGTGCTCTGAGCGGAAGCCTTTGGGTACACCTGAACTCCCTGGGGGAGCCTTTACGCAACCCCACACTCAACAGGACTCTGCGTCTTCACTCTTTCCTAACAACCCTAAACATAACCCTAACCGCAACAAGAAGCTCATCCCGAGTTAGACCCGAAAAAACACGTACGGTGCCACTTTCTGCCATCAAAAAGTGCTCTCAGCAGAAGCCTTTGGGTACACCTGAACTCCCTGGGGGAGCCTTTACGCAACCCCACACTCAACAGGACTCTGCGTCTTCACTCTTTCCTAACAACCCTAAACATAACCCTAACCGCAACAAGAAGCTGAACCCGAGTTAGACCCGAAAAAACACGTACGGTGCCACTTTCTGCCATCAAAAAGTGCTCTCAGCGGAAGCCTTTGGGTACACCTGAACTCCCTGGGGGAGTCTTTACGCAACCCCACACTCAACAGGACTCTGCGTCTTCACTCTTTCCTAACAACCCTAAACATAACCCTAACCGCAACAAGAAGCTGAACCCGAGTTAGACCCGAAAAAACACGTACGGTGCCACTTTCTGCCATCAAAAAGTGCTCTCAGCGGAAGCCTTTGGGTACACCTGAACTCCCTGGGGGAGCCTTACGCAACCCCACACTCAACAGGACTCTGCGTCCTTCACTCTTTTCCTAACAACCCTAAACATAACCCTAACCGCAACAAGAAGCTGAACCCCGAGTTAGACCCGAAAAAACACGTACGGTGCCACTTTCTGCCATCAAAAAGTGCTCTGAAGCGGAAGCCTTTGGGTACACCTGAACTCCCTGGGGGAGCCTTTACGCAACCCCACACTCAACAGGACTCTGCGTCTTCACTCTTTCCTAACAACCCTAAACATAACCCTAACCGCAACAAGAAGCTGAACCCGAGTTAGACCCGAAAAAACACGTACGGTGCCACTTTCTGCCATCCAAAAGTGCTCTCAGCGGAAGCCTTTGGGTACACGTGAACTCCCTGGGGGAGCCTTTACGCAACCCCACACTCAACAGGACTCTGCGCCTTCACTCTTTCCTAACAACCCTAAACATAACCCTAACCGCAACAAGAAGCTGAACCCGAGTTAGACCCGAAAAAAACACGTACGGTGCCACTTTCTGCCATCAAAAAGTGCTCTCAGCGGAAGCCTTTGGGTACACCTGAACTCCCTGGGGGAGCCTTTACGCAACCCCACACTCAACAGGACTCTGCGTCTTCACTCTTTCCTAACAACCCTAAACATAACCCTAACCGCAACAAGAAGCTGAACCCGAGTTAGACCCGAAAAAACACGTACGGTGCACTTTCTGCCATCAAAAAGTGCTCTCAGCGGAAGCCTTTGGGTACACCTGAACTCCCTGGGGGAGCCTTACGCAACCCCACACTCAACAGGACTCTGCGCCTTCACTCTTTCCTAACAACCCTAAACATAACCCTAACCGCAACAAGAAGCTGAACCCGAGTTAGACCGAAAAAACACGTACGGTGCCACTTTCTGCCATCAAAAAGTGCTCTCAGCGGAAGCCTTTGGGTACACCTGAACTCCCTGGGGGAGCCTTTACGCAACCCCCACACTCAACAGGACTCTGCGTCTTCACTCTTTCCTAACAACCCTAAACATAACCCTAACCGCAACAAGAAGCTCAACCCGAGTTAGACCCGAAAAAACACGTACGGTGCCACTTTCTGCCATCAAAAAGTGCTCTCAGCGGAAGCCTTTGGGTACACCTGAACTCCCTGGGGGAGCCTTTACGCAACCCCACACTCAACAGGACTCTGCGTCTTCACGCTTTCCTAACAACCCTAAACATAACCCTAACCGCAACAAGAAGCTCAACCCGAGTTAGACCCGAAAAAACACGTACGGTGCATCTTTCTGCCATCAAAAAGTGCTCTCAGCGGAAGCCTTTGGGTACACCTGAACTCCCTGGGGGAGCCTTTACGCAACCCCACACTCAACAGGACTCTGCGCCTTCACTCTTTCCTAACAACCCTAAACATAACCCTAACCGCAACAAGAAGCTGAACCCGAGTTAGACCCGAAAAAACACGTACGGTGCCACTTTCTGCCATCAAAAAGTGCTCTCAGCGGAAGCCTTTGGGTACACCTGAACTCCCTGGGGGAGCCTTTACGCAACCCCACACTCAACAGGACTCTGCGTCTTCACTCTTTCCTAACAACCCTAAACATAACCCTAACCGCAACAAGAAGCTGAACCCGAGTTAGACCCGAAAAAACACGTACGGTGCCACTTTCTGCCATCAAAAAGTGCTCTCAGCGGAAGCCTTTGGGTACACCTGAACTCCCTGGGGGAGCCTTTACGCAACCCCACACTCAACAGGACTCTGCGTCTTCACTCTTTCCTAACAACCCTAAACATAACCCTAACCGCAACAAGAAGCTGAACCCGAGTTAGACCCGAAAAAACACGTACGGTGCCACTTTCTGCCATCAAAAAGTGCTCTCAGCGGAAGCCTTTGGGTACACCTGAACTCCCTGGGGGAGCCTTTACGCAACCCCACACTCAACAGGACTCTGCGCCTTCACTCTTTCCTAACAACCCTAAACATAACCCTAACCGCAACAAGAAGCTGAACCCGAGTTAGACCCGAAAAAACACGTACGGTGCCACTTTCTGCGATCAAAAAGTGCTCTCAGCGGAAGCCTTTGGGTACACCTGAACTCCCTGGGGGAGCCTTTACGCAACCCCACACTCAACAGGACTCTGCGCCTTCACTCTTTCCTAACAACCCTAAACATAACCCTAACCGCAACAAGAAGCTGAACCCGAGTTAGACCCGAAAAAACACGTACGGTGCCACTTTCTGCCATCAAAAAGTGCTCTCAGCGGAAGCCTTTGGGTACACCTGAACTCCCTGGGGGAGCCTTTACGCAACCCCACACTCAACAGGACTCTGCGTCTTCACTCTTTCCTAACAACCCTAAACATAACCCTAACCGCAACAAGAAGCTGAACCCGAGTTAGACCCGAAAAAACACGTACGGTGCCACTTTCTGCCATCAAAAAGTGCTCTCAGCGGAAGCCTTTGGGTACACCTGAACTCCCTGGGGGAGCCTTTACGCAACCCCACACTCAACAGGACTCTGCGTCTTCACTCTTTCCTAACAACCCTAAACATAACCCTAACCGCAACAAGAAGCTGAACCCGAGTTAGACCCGAAAAAACACGTACGGTGCCACTTTCTGCCATCAAAAAGTGCTCTCAGCGGAAGCCTTTGGGTACACCTGAACTCCCTGGGGGAGCCTTTACGCAACCCCACACTCAACAGGACTCTGCGTCTTCACTCTTTCCTAACAACCCTAAACATAACCCTAACCGCAACAAGAAGCTGAACCCGAGTTAGACCCGAAAAAACACGTACGGTGCCACTTTCTGCCATCAAAAAGTGCTCTCAGCGGAAGCCTTTGGGTACACCTGAACTCCCTGGGGGAGCCTTTACGCAACCCCACACTCAACAGGACTCTGCGTCTTCACTCTTTCCTAACAACCCTAAACATAACCCTAACCGCAACAAGAAGCTGAACCCGAGTTAGACCCGAAAAAACACGTACGGTGCCACTTTCTGCCATCAAAAAGTGCTCTCAGCGGAAGCCTTTGGGTACACCTGAACTCCCTGGGGGAGCCTTTACGCAACCCCACACTCAACAGGACTCTGCGTCTTCACTCTTTCCTAACAACCCTAAACATAACCCTAACCGCAACAAGAAGCTCAACCCGAGTTAGACCCGAAAAAACACGTACGGTGCCACTTTCTGCCATCAAAAAGTGCTCTCAGCGGAAGCCTTTGGGTACACCTGAACTCCCTGGGGGAGCCTTTACGCAACCCCGCACTCAACAGGACTCTGCGTCTTCACTCTTTCCTAACAACCCTAAACATAACCCTAACCGCAACAAGAAGCTGAACCCGAGTTAGACCCGAAAAAACACGTACGGTGCCACTTTCTGCCATCAAAAAGTGCTCTGAGCGGAAGCCTTTGGGTACACCTGAACTCCCTGGGGGAGCCTTTACGCAACCCCACACTCAACAGGACTCTGCGTCTTCACTCTTTCCTAACAACCCTAAACATAACCCTAACAGGAACAAGAAGCTGAACCCGAGTTAGACCCGAAAAAACACGTACGGTGCCACTTTCTGCCATCCAAAAGTGCTCTCAGCGGAAGCCTTTGGGTACACCTGAACTCCCTGGGGGAGCCTTTACGCAACCCCACACTCAACAGGACTCTGCGTCTTCACTCTTTCCTAACAACCCTAAACATAACCCTAACCGCAACAAGAAGCTGAACCCGAGTTAGACCCGAAAAAACACGTACGGTGCCACTTTCTGCCATCAAAAAGTGCTCTCAGCGGAAGCCTTTGGGTACACCTGAACTCCCTGGGGGAGCCTTTACGCAACCCCACACTCAACAGGACTCTGCGTCTTCACTCTTTCCTAACAACCCTAAACATAACCCTAACCGCAACAAGAAGCTGAACCCGAGTTAGACCCGAAAAAACACGTACGGTGCCACTTTCTGCCATCAAAAAGTGCTCTCAGCGGAAGCCTTTGGGTACACCTGAACTCCCTGGGGGAGCCTTTATGCAACCCCACACTCAACAGGACTCTGCGTCTTCACTCTTTCCTAACAACCCTAAACATAACCCTAACCGCAACAAGAAGCTGAACCCGAGTTAGACCCGAAAAAACACGTACGGTGCCACTTTCTGCCATCCAAAAGTGCTCTCAGCGGAAGCCTTTGGGTACACCTGAACTCCCTGGGGGAGCCTTTACGCAACCCCACACTCAACAGGACTCTGCGCCTTCACTCTTTCCTAACAACCCTAAACATAACCCTAACCGCAACAAGAAGCTGAACCCGAGTTAGACCCGAAAAAACACGTACGGTGCCACTTTCTGCCATCAAAAAGTGCTCTCAGCGGAAGCCTTTGGGTACACCTGAACTCCCTGGGGGAGCCTTTACGCAACCCCACACTCAACAGGACTCTGCGTCTTCACTCTTTCCTAACAACCCTAAACATAACCCTAACCGCAACAAGAAGCTGAACCCGAGTTAGACCCGAAAAAACACGTACGGTGCCACTTTCTGCCATCAAAAAGTGCTCTCAGCGGAAGCCTTTGGGTACACCTGAACTCCCTGGGGGAGCCTTTACGCAACCCCACACTCAACAGGACTCTGCGTCTTCACTCTTTCCTAACAACCCTAAACATAACCCTAACCGCAACAAGAAGCTGAACCCGAGTTAGACCCGAAAAAACACGTACGGTGCCACTTTCTGCCATCCAAAAGTGCTCTCAGCGGAAGCCTTTGGGTACACCTGAACTCCCTGGGGGAGCCTTTACGCAACCCCACACTCAACAGGACTCTGCGTCTTCACTCTTTCCTAACAACCCTAAACATAACCCTAACCGCAACAAGAAGCTGAACCCGAGTTAGACCCGAAAAAACACGTACGGTGCCACTTTCTGCCATCAAAAAGTGCTCTCAGCGGAAGCCTTTGGGTACACCTGAACTCCCTGGGGGAGCCTTTACGCAACCCCACACTCAACAGGACTCTGCGTCTTCGCTCTTTCCTAACAACCCTAAACATAACCCTAACCGCAACAAGAAGCTGAACCCGAGTTAGACCCGAAAAAACACGTACGGTGCCACTTTCTGCCATCAAAAAGTGCTCTCAGCGGAAGCCTTTGGGTACACCTGAACTCCCTGGGGGAGCCTTTACGCAACCCCGCACTCAACAGGACTCTGCGTCTTCACTCTTTCCTAACAACCCTAAACATAACCCTAACCGCAACAAGAAGCTGAACCCGAGTTAGACCCGAAAAAACACGTACGGTGCCACTTTCTGCCATCAAAAAGTGCTCTCAGCGGAAGCCTTTGGGTACACCTGAACTCCCTGGGGGAGCCTTTACGCAACCCCACACTCAACAGGACTCTGCGTCTTCACTCTTTCCTAACAACCCTAAACATAACCCTAACCGCAACAAGAAGCTCAACCCGAGTTAGACCCGAAAAAACACGTACGGTGCCACTTTCTGCCATCAAAAAGTGCTCTCAGCGGAAGCCTTTGGGTACACCTGAACTCCCTGGGGGAGCCTTTACGCAACCCCGCACTCAACAGGACTCTGCGTCTTCACTCTTTCCTAACAACCCTAAACATAACCCTAACCGCAACAAGAAGCTGAACCCGAGTTAGACCCGAAAAAACACGTACGGTGCCACTTTCTGCCATCAAAAAGTGCTCTCAGCGGAAGCCTTTGGGTACACCTGAACTCCCTGGGGGAGCCTTTACGCAACCCCACACTCAACAGGACTCTGCGTCTTCACTCTTTCCTAACAACCCTAAACATAACCCTAACAGGAACAAGAAGCTCAACCCGAGTTAGACCTGAAAAAACACGTACGGTGCATCTTTCTGCCATCAAAAAGTGCTCTCAGCGGAAGCCTTTGGGTACACCTGAACTCCCTGGGGGAGCCTTTACACAACCCCACACTCAACAGGACTCTGCGTCTTCACTCTTTCCTAACAACCCTAAACATAACCCTAACCGCAACAAGAAGCTGAACCCGAGTTAGACCCGAAAAAACACGTACGGTGCCACTTTCTGCCATCAAAAAGTGCTCTCAGCGGAAGCCTTTGGGTACACCTGAACTCCCTGGGGGAGCCTTTACGCAACCCCACACTCAACAGGACTCTGCGTCTTCACTCTTTCCTAACAACCCTAAACATAACCCTAACCGCAACAAGAAGCTCAACCCGAGTTAGACCCGAAAAAACACGTACGGTGCCACTTTCTGCCATCAAAAAGTGCTCTCAGCGGAAGCCTTTGGGTACACCTGAACTCCCTGGGGGAGCCTTTACGCAACCCCACACTCAACAGGACTCTGCGTCTTCACTCTTTCCTAACAACCCTAAACATAACCCTAACCGGAACAAGAAGTTCAACCCGAGTTAGACCCGAAAAAACACGTACGGTGCCACTTTCTGCCATCAAAAAGTGCTCTGAGCGGAAGCCTTTGGGTACACCTGAACTCCCTGGGGGAGCCTTTACGCAACCCCACACTCAACAGGACTCTGCGTCTTCACTCTTTCCTAACAACCCTAAACATAAGCCTAACCGGAAAAAGAAGCTGAACCCGAGTTAGACCCGAAAAAACACGTACGGTGCCACTTTCTGCCATCAAAAAGTGCTCTCAGCGGAAGCCTTTGGGTACACCTGAACTCCCTGGGGGAGCCTTTACGCAACCCCACACTCAACAGGACTCTGCGTCTTCACTCTTTCCTAACAACCCTAAACATAAGCCTAACCGCAACAAGAAGCTCAACCCGAGTTAGACCCGAAAAAACACGTACGGTGCCACTTTCTGCCATCAAAAAGTGCTCTCAGCGGAAGCCTTTGGGTACACCTGAACTCCCTGGGGGAGCCTTTACGCAACCCCACACTCAACAGGACTCTGCGTCTTCACTCTTTCCTAACAACCCTAAACATAACCCTAACCGCAACAAGAAGCTGAACCCGAGTTAGACCCGAAAAAACACGTACGGTGCCACTTTCTGCCATCAAAAAGTGCTCTGAGCGGAAGCCTTTGGGTACACCTGAACTCCCTGGGGGAGCCTTTACGCAACCCCACACTCAACAGGACTCTGCGTCTTCACTCTTTCCTAACAACCCTAAACATAACCCTAACCGCAACAAGAAGCTCAACCCGAGTTAGACCCGAAAAAACACGTACGGTGCCACTTTCTGCCATCAAAAAGTGCTCTCAGCAGAAGCCTTTGGGTACACCTGAACTCCCTGGGGGAGCCTTTACGCAACCCCACACTCAACAGGACTCTGCGTCTTCACTCTTTCCTAACAACCCTAAACATAACCCTAACCGCAACAAGAAGCTGAACCCGAGTTAGACCCGAAAAAACACGTACGGTGCCACTTTCTGCCATCAAAAAGTGCTCTCAGCGGAAGCCTTTGGGCACACCTGAACTCCCTGGGGGAGTCTTTACGCAACCCCACACTCAACAGGACTCTGCGTCTTCACTCTTTCCTAACAACCCTAAACATAACCCTAACCGCAACAAGAAGCTGAACCCGAGTTAGACCCGAAAAAACACGTACGGTGCCACTTTCTGCCATCAAAAAGTGCTCTCAGCGGAAGCCTTTGGGTACACCTGAACTCCCTGGGGGAGCCTTTACGCAACCCCACACTCAACAGGACTCTGCGTCTTCACTCTTTCCTAACAACCCTAAACATAACCCTAACCGCAACAAGAAGCTGAACCCGAGTTAGACCCGAAAAAACACGTACGGTGCCACTTTCTGCCATCAAAAAGTGCTCTCAGCGGAAGCCTTTGGGTACACCTGAACTCCCTGGGGGAGCCTTTACGCAACCCCACACTCAACAGGACTCTGCGTCTTCACTCTTTCCTAACAACCCTAAACATAACCCTAACCGCAACAAGAAGCTGAACCCGAGTTAGACCCGAAAAAACACGTACGGTGCCACTTTCTGCCATCAAAAAGTGCTCTCAGCGGAAGCCTTTGGGTACACGTGAACTCCCTGGGGGAGCCTTTACGCAACCCCACACTCAACAGGACTCTGCGCCTTCACTCTTTCCTAACAACCCTAAACATAACCCTAACCGCAACAAGAAGCTGAACCCGAGTTAGACCCGAAAAAACACGTACGGTGCCACTTTCTGCCATCAAAAAGTGCTCTCAGCGGAAGCCTTTGGGTACACCTGAACTCCCTGGGGGAGCCTTTACGCAACCCCACACTCAACAGGACTCTGCGTCTTCACTCTTTCCTAACAACCCTAAACATAACCCTAACCACAACAAGAAGCTGAACCCGAGTTAGACCCGAAAAAACACGTACGGTGCCACTTTCTGCCATCAAAAAGTGCTCTCAGCGGAAGCCTTTGGGTACACCTGAACTCCCTGGGGGAGCCTTTACGCAACCCCACACTCAACAGGACTCTGCGCCTTCACTCTTTCCTAACAACCCTAAACATAACCCTAACCGCAACAAGAAGCTGAACCCGAGTTAGACCCGAAAAAACACGTACGGTGCCACTTTCTGCCATCAAAAAGTGCTCTCAGCGGAAGCCTTTGGGTACACCTGAACTCCCTGGGGGAGCCTTTACGCAACCCCACACTCAACAGGACTCTGCGTCTTCACTCTTTCCTAACAACCCTAAACATAACCCTAACCGCAACAAGAAGCTGAACCCAAGTTAGACCCGAAAAAACACGTACGGTGCCACTTTCTGCCATCCAAAAGTGCTCTCAGCGGAAGCCTTTGGGTACACCTGAACTCCCTGGGGGAGCCTTTACGCAACCCCACACTCAACAGGACTCTGCGTCTTCACTCTTTCCTAACAACCCTAAACATAACCCTAACCGCAACAAGAAGCTGAACCCGAGTTAGACCCGAAAAAACACGTACGGTGCATCTTTCTGCCATCAAAAAGTGCTCTCAGCGGAAGCCTTTGGGTACACCTGAACTCCCTGGGGGAGCCTTTACACAACCCCACACTCAACAGGACTCTGCGTCTTCACTCTTTCCTAACAACCCTAAACATAACCCTAACCGCAACAAGAAGCTGAACCCGAGTTAGACCCGAAAAAACACGTACGGTGCCACTTTCTGCCATCAAAAAGTGCTCTCAGCGGAAGCCTTTGGGTACACCTGAACTCCCTGGGGGAGCCTTTACGCAACCCCACACTCAACAGGACTCTGCGTCTTCACTCTTTCCTAACAACCCTAAACATAACCCTAACCGCAACAAGAAGCTGAACCCGAGTTAGACCCGAAAAAACACGTACGGTGCCACTTTCTGCCATCAAAAAGTGCTCTCAGCGGAAGCCTTTGGGTACACCTGAACTCCCTGGGGGAGCCTTTACGCAACCCCACACTCAACAGGACTCTGCGTCTTCACTCTTTCCTAACAACCCTAAACATAACCCTAACCGCAACAAGAAGCTGAACCCGAGTTAGACCCGAAAAAACACGTACGGTGCCACTTTCTGCCATCAAAAAGTGCTCTCAGCGGAAGCCTTTGGGTACACCTGAACTCCCTGGGGGAGCCTTTACGCAACCCCACACTCAACAGGACTCTGCGTCTTCACTCTTTCCTAACAACCCTAAACATAACCCTAACCGCAACAAGAAGCTGAACCCGAGTTAGACCCGAAAAAACACGTACGGTGCCACTTTCTGCCATCAAAAAGTGCTCTCAGCGGAAGCCTTTGGGTACACCTGAACTCCCTGGGGGAGCCTTTACGCAACCCCACACTCAACAGGACTCTGCGCCTTCACTCTTTCCTAACAACCCTAAACATAAGCCTAACCGCAACAAGAAGCTGAACCCGAGTTAGACCCGAAAAAACACGTACGGTGCCACTTTCTGCCATCAAAAAGTGCTCTCAGCGGAAGCCTTTGGGTACACCTGAACTCCCTGGGGGAGCCTTTACGCAACCCCACACTCAACAGGACTCTGCGCCTTCACTCTTTCCTAACAACCCTAAACATAACCCTAACCGCAACAAGAAGCTGAACCCGAGTTAGACCCGAAAAAACACGTACGGTGCCACTTTCTGCCATCAAAAAGTGCTCTCAGCGGAAGCCTTTGGGTACACCTGAACTCCCTGGGGGAGCCTTTACGCAACCCCACACTCAACAGGACTCTGCGTCTTCACTCTTTCCTAACAACCCTAAACATAACCCTAACCGCAACAAGAAGCTGAACCCAAATTAGACCCGAAAAAACACGTACGGTGCCACTTTCTGCCATCCAAAAGTGCTCTCAGCGGAAGCCTTTGGGTACACCTGAACTCCCTGGGGGAGCCTTTACGCAACCCCACACTCAACAGGACTCTGCGTCTTCACTCTTTCCTAACAACCCTAAACATAACCCTAACCGCAACAAGAAGCTGAACCCGAGTTAGACCCGAAAAAACACGTACGGTGCATCTTTCTGCCATCAAAAAGTGCTCTCAGCGGAAGCCTTTGGGTACACCTGAACTCCCTGGGGGAGCCTTTACACAACCCCACACTCAACAGGACTCTGCGTCTTCACTCTTTCCTAACAACCCTAAACATAACCCTAACCGCAACAAGAAGCTGAACCCGAGTTAGACCCGAAAAAACACGTACGGTGCCACTTTCTGCCATCAAAAAGTGCTCTCAGCGGAAGCCTTTGGGTACACCTGAACTCCCTGGGGGAGCCTTTACGCAACCCCACACTCAACAGGACTCTGCGTCTTCACTCTTTCCTAACAACCCTAAACATAACCCTAACCGCAACAAGAAGCTGAACCCGAGTTAGACCCGAAAAAACACGTACGGTGCCACTTTCTGCCATCAAAAAGTGCTCTCAGCGGAAGCCTTTGGGTACACCTGAACTCCCTGGGGGAGCCTTTACGCAACCCCACACTCAACAGGACTCTGCGTCTTCACTCTTTCCTAACAACCCTAAACATAACCCTAACCGCAACAAGAAGCTGAACCCGAGTTAGACCCGAAAAAACACGTACGGTGCCACTTTCTGCCATCAAAAAGTGCTCTCAGCGGAAGCCTTTGGGTACACCTGAACTCCCTGGGGGAGCCTTTACGCAACCCCACACTCAACAGGACTCTGCGTCTTCACTCTTTCCTAACAACCCTAAACATAACCCTAACCGCAACAAGAAGCTGAACCCGAGTTAGACCCGAAAAAACACGTACGGTGCCACTTTCTGCCATCAAAAAGTGCTCTCAGCGGAAGCCTTTGGGTACACCTGAACTCCCTGGGGGAGCCTTTACGCAACCCCACACTCAACAGGACTCTGCGCCTTCACTCTTTCCTAACAACCCTAAACATAAGCCTAACCGCAACAAGAAGCTGAACCCGAGTTAGACCCGAAAAAACACGTACGGTGCCACTTTCTGCCATCAAAAAGTGCTCTCAGCGGAAGCCTTTGGGTACACCTGAACTCCCTGGGGGAGCCTTTACGCAACCCCACACTCAACAGGACTCTGCGTCTTCACTCTTTCCTAACAACCCTAAACATAACCCTAACCGCAACAAGAAGCTGAACCCGAGTTAGACCCGAAAAAACACGTACGGTGCCACTTTCTGCCATCAAAAAGTGCTCTCAGCGGAAGCCTTTGGGTACACCTGAACTCCCTGGGGGAGCCTTTACGCAACCCCACACTCAACAGGACTCTGCGCCTTCACTCTTTCCTAACAACCCTAAACATAACCCTAACCGCAACAAGAAGCTGAACCCGAGTTAGACCCGAAAAAACACGTACGGTGCCACTTTCTGCCATCAAAAAGTGCTCTCAGCGGAAGCCTTTGGGTACACCTGAACTCCCTGGGGGAGCCTTTACGCAACCCCACACTCAACAGGACTCTGCGTCTTCACTCTTTCCTAACAACCCTAAACATAACCCTAACCGCAACAAGAAGCTGAACCCGAGTTAGACCCGAAAAAACACGTACGGTGCCACTTTCTGCCATCCAAAAGTGCTCTCAGCGGAAGCCTTTGGGTACACCTGAACTCCCTGGGGGAGCCTTTACGCAACCCCACACTCAACAGGACTCTGCGTCTTCACTCTTTCCTAACAACCCTAAACATAACCCTAACCGCAACAAGAAGCTGAACCCGAGTTAGACCCGAAAAAACCCGTACGGTGCCACTTTCTGCCATCCAAAAGTGCTCTCAGCGGAAGCCTTTGGGTACACCTGAACTCCCTGGGGGAGCCTTTACGCAACCCCACACTCAACAGGACTCTGCGTCTTCACTCTTTCCTAACAACCCTAAACATAACCCTAACCGCAACAAGAAGCTGAACCCGAGTTAGACCCGAAAAAACACGTACGGTGCCACTTTCTGCCATCCAAAAGTGCTCTCAGCGGAAGCCTTTGGGTACACCTGAACTCCCTGGGGGAGCCTTTACGCAACCCCACACTCAACAGGACTCTGCGTCTTCACTCTTTCCTAACAACCCTAAACATAACCCTAACCGCAACAAGAAGCTGAACCCGAGTTAGACCCGAAAAAACACGTACGGTGCCACTTTCTGCCATCAAAAAGTGCTCTCAGCGGAAGCCTTTGGGTACACCTGAACTCCCTGGGGGAGCCTTTACGCAACCCCACACTCAACAGGACTCTGCGTCTTCACTCTTTCCTAACAACCCTAAACATAACCCTAACCGCAACAAGAAGCTGAACCCGAGTTAGACCCGAAAAAACACGTACGGTGCCACTTTCTGCCATCCAAAAGTGCTCTCAGCGGAAGCCTTTGGGTACACCTGAACTCCCTGGGGGAGCCTTTACGCAACCCCACACTCAACAGGACTCTGCGTCTTCACTCTTTCCTAACAACCCTAAACATAACCCTAACCGCAACAAGAAGCTGAACCCGAGTTAGACCCGAAAAAACACGTACGGTGCCACTTTCTGCCATCAAAAAGTGCTCTCAGCGGAAGCCTTTGGGTACACCTGAACTCCCTGGGGGAGCCTTTACGCAACCTCACACTCAACAGGACTCTGCGTCTTCACTCTTTCCTAACAACCCTAAACATAACCCTAACCGCAACAAGAAGCTCAACCCGAGTTAGACCCGAAAAAACACGTACGGTGCCACTTTCTGCCATCAAAAAGTGATCTCAGCGGAAGCCTTTGGGTACACCTGAACTCCCTGGGGGAGCCTTTACGCAACCCCGCACTCAACAGGACTCTGCGTCTTCACTCTTTCCTAACAACCCTAAACATAACCCTAACCGCAACAAGAAGCTGAACCCGAGTTAGACCCGAAAAAACACGTACGGTGCCACTTTCTGCCATCAAAAAGTGCTCTCAGCGGAAGCCTTTGGGTACACCTGAACTCCCTGGGGGAGCCTTTACGCAACCCCACACTCAACAGGACTCTGCGTCTTCACTCTTTCCTAACAACCCTAAACATAACCCTAACCGCAACAAGAAGCTGAACCCGAGTTAGACCCGAAAAAACACGTACGGTGCCACTTTCTGCCATCCAAAAGTGCTCTCAGCGGAAGCCTTTGGGTACACCTGAACTCCCTGGGGGAGCCTTTACGCAACCCCACACTCAACAGGACTCTGCGTCTTCACTCTTTCCTAACAACCCTAAACATAACCCTAACCGCAACAAGAAGCTGAACCCGAGTTAGACCCGAAAAAACACGTACGGTGCCACTTTCTGCCATCAAAAAGTGCTCTCAGCGGAAGCCTTTGGGTACACCTGAACTCCCTGGGGGAGCCTTTACGCAACCCCACACTCAACAGGACTCTGCGTCTTCACTCTTTCCTAACAACCCTAAACATAACCCTAACCGCAACAAGAAGCTGAACCCGAGTTAGACCCGAAAAAACACGTACGGTGTCACTTTCTGCCATCAAAAAGTGCTCTCAGCGGAAGCCTTTGGGTACACCTGAACTCCCTGGGGGAGCCTTTACGCAACCCCACACTCAACAGGACTCTGCGTCTTCACTCTTTCTTAACAACCCTAAACATAACCCTAACCGCAACAAGAAGCTGAACCCGAGTTAGACCCGAAAAAACACGTACGGTGCCACTTTCTGCCATCAAAAAGTGCTCTCAGCGGAAGCCTTTGGGTACACCTGAACTCCCTGGGGGAGCCTTTACGCAACCCCACACTCAACAGGACTCTGCGTCTTCGCTCTTTCCTAACAACCCTAAACATAACCCTAACCGCAACAAGAAGCTGAACCCGAGTTAGACCCGAAAAAACACGTACGGTGCCACTTTCTGCCATCCAAAAGTGCTCTCAGCGGAAGCCTTTGGGTACACCTGAACTCCCTGGGGGAGCCTTTACGCAACCCCACACTCAACAGGACTCTGCGTCTTCACTCTTTCCTAACAACCCTAAACATAACCCTAACCGCAACAAGAAGCTGAACCCGAGTTAGACCCGAAAAAACACGTACGGTGCCACTTTCTGCCATCAAAAAGTGCTCTCAGCGGAAGCCTTTGGGTACACCTGAACTCCCTGGGGGAGCCTTTACGCAACCTCACACTCAACAGGACTCTGCGTCTTCACTCTTTCCTAACAACCCTAAACATAACCCTAACCGCAACAAGAAGCTCAACCCGAGTTAGACCCGAAAAAACACGTACGGTGCCACTTTCTGCCATCAAAAAGTGCTCTCAGCGGAAGCCTTTGGGTACACCTGAACTCCCTGGGGGAGCCTTTACGCAACCCCGCACTCAACAGGACTCTGCGTCTTCACTCTTTCCTAACAACCCTAAAATAACCCTAACCGCAACAAGAAGCTGAACCCGAGTTAGACCCGAAAAAACATGTACGGTGCCACTTTCTGCCATCAAAAAGTGCTCTCAGCGGAAGCCTTTGGGTACACCTGAACTCCCTGGGGGAGCCTTTACGCAACCCCACACTCAACAGGACTCTGCGTCTTCACTCTTTCCTAACAACCCTAAACATAACCCTAACAGGAACAAGAAGATCAACCCGAGTTAGACCCGAAAAAACACGTACGGTGCCACTTTCTGCCATCCAAAAGTGCTCTCAGCGGAAGCCTTTGGGTACACCTGAACTCCCTGGGGGAGCCTTTACGCAACCCCACACTCAACAGGACTCTGCGTCTTCACTCTTTCCTAACAACCCTAAACATAACCCTAACCGGAACAAGAAGCTCAACCCGAGTTTGACCCGAAAAAACACATACGGTGCCACTTTCTGCCATCAAAAAGTGCTCTCAGCGGAAGCCTTTGGGTACACCTGAACTCCCTGGGGGAGCCTTTACGCAACCCCACACTCAACAGGACTCTGCGTCTTCACTCTTTCCTAACAACCCTAAACATAACCCTAACCGCAACAAGAAGCTGAACCCGAGTTAGACCCGAAAAAACACGTACGGTGCCACTTTCTGCCATCCAAAAGTGCTCTCAGCGGAAGCCTTTGGGTACACCTGAACTCCCTGGGGGAGCCTTTACGCAACCCCACACTCAACAGGACTCTGCGTCTTCACTCTTTCCTAACAACCCTAAACATAACCCTAACCGCAACAAGAAGCTGAACCCGAGTTAGACCCGAAAAAACACGTACGGTGCCACTTTATGCCATCAAAAAGTGCTCTCAGCGGAAGCCTTTGGGTACACCTGAACTCCCTGGGGGAGCCTTTACGCAACCCCACACTCAACAGGACTCTGCGTCTTCACTCTTTCCTAACAACCCTAAACATAACCCTAACCGCAACAAGAAGCTGAACCTGAGTTAGACCCGAAAAAACACGTACGGTGCCACTTTTTGCCATCAAAAAGTGCTCTCAGCGGAAGCCTTTGGGTACACCTGAACTCCCTGGGGGAGCCTTTACGCAACCCCACACTCAACAGGACTCTGCGTCTTCACTCTTTCCTAACAACCCTAAACATAACCCTAACCGCAACAAGAAGCTGAACCCGAGTTAGACCCGAAAAAACACGTACGGTGCCACTTTCTGCCATCCAAAAGTGCTCTCAGCGGAAGCCTTTGGGTACACCTGAACTCCCTGGGGGAGCATTTACGCAACCCCACACTCAACAGGACTCTGCGTCTTCACTCTTTCCTAACAACCCTAAACATAACCCTAACCGCAACAAGAAGCTGAACCCGAGTTAGACCCGAAATAACACGTACGGTGCCACTTTCTGCCATCAAAAAGTGCTCTCAGCGGAAGCCTTTGGGAACACCTGAACTTCTTGGGGGAGCCTTTACGCAACCCCACACTCAACAGGACTCTGCGTCTTCACTCTTTCCTAACAACCCTAAACATAACCCTAACCGGAACAAGAAGCTCAACCCGAGTTAGACCCGAAAAAACACGTACGGTGCCACTTTCTGCCATCAAAAAGTGCTCTCAGCGGAAGCCTTTGGGTACACCTGAACTCCCTGGGGGAGCCTTTACGCAACCCCACACTCAACAGGACTCTGCGTCTTCACTCTTTCCTAACAACCCTAAACATAACCCTAACCGCAACAAGAAGCTGAACCCGAGTTAGACCCGAAAAAACACGTACGGTGCATCTTTCTGCCATCAAAAAGTGCTCTCAGCGGAAGCCTTTGGGTACACCTGAACTCCCTGGGGGAGCCTTTACACAACCCCACACTCAACAGGACTCTGCGTCTTCACTCTTTCCTAACAACCCTAAACATAACCCTAACCGCAACAAGAAGCTGAACCCGAGTTAGACCCGAAAAAACACGTACGGTGCCACTTTCTGCCATCAAAAAGTGCTCTCAGCGGAAGCCTTTGGGTACACCTGAACTCCCTGGGGGAGCCTTTACGCAACCCCACACTCAACAGGACTCTGCGTCTTCACTCTTTCCTAACAACCCTAAACATAACCCTAACCGCAACAAGAAGCTGAACCCGAGTTAGACCCGAAAAAACACGTACGGTGCCACTTTCTGCCATCAAAAAGTGCTCTCAGCGGAAGCCTTTGGGTACACCTGAACTCCCTGGGGGAGCCTTTACGCAACCCCACACTCAACAGGACTCTGCGTCTTCACTCTTTCCTAACAACCCTAAACATAACCCTAACCGCAACAAGAAGCTGAACCCGAGTTAGACCCGAAAAAACACGTACGGTGCCACTTTCTGCCATCAAAAAGTGCTCTCAGCGGAAGCCTTTGGGTACACCTGAACTCCCTGGGGGAGCCTTTACACAACCCCACACTCAACAGGACTCTGCGTCTTCACTCTTTCCTAACAACCCTAAACATAACCCTAACCGCAACAAGAAGCTGAACCCGAGTTAGACCCGAAAAAACACGTACGGTGCCACTTTCTGCCATCAAAAAGTGCTCTCAGCGGAAGCCTTTGGGTACACCTGAACTCCCTGGGGGAGCCTTTACGCAACCCCACACTCAACAGGACTCTGCGCCTTCACTCTTTCCTAACAACCCTAAACATAAGCCTAACCGCAACAAGAAGCTGAACCCGAGTTAGACCCGAAAAAACACGTACGGTGCCACTTTCTGCCATCAAAAAGTGCTCTCAGCGGAAGCCTTTGGGTACACCTGAACTCCCTGGGGGAGCCTTTACGCAACCCCACACTCAACAGGACTCTGCGTCTTCACTCTTTCCTAACAACCCTAAACATAACCCTAACCGCAACAAGAAGCTGAACCCGAGTTAGACCCGAAAAAACACGTACGGTGCCACTTTCTGCCATCAAAAAGTGCTCTCAGCGGAAGCCTTTGGGTACACCTGAACTCCCTGGGGGAGCCTTTACGCAACCCCACACTCAACAGGACTCTGCGCCTTCACTCTTTCCTAACAACCCTAAACATAACCCTAACCGCAACAAGAAGCTGAACCCGAGTTAGACCCGAAAAAACACGTACGGTGCCACTTTCTGCCATCAAAAAGTGCTCTCAGCGGAAGCCTTTGGGTACACCTGAACTCCCTGGGGGAGCCTTTACGCAACCCCACACTCAACAGGACTCTGCGTCTTCACTCTTTCCTAACAACCCTAAACATAACCCTAACCGCAACAAGAAGCTCAACCCGAGTTAGACCCGAAAAAACACGTACGGTGCCACTTTCTGCCATCAAAAAGTGCTCTCAGCGGAAGCCTTTGGGTACACCTGAACTCCCTGGGGGAGCCTTTACGCAACCCCACACTCAACAGGACTCTGCGTCTTCACTCTTTCCTAACAACCCTAAACATAACCCTAACCGCAACAAGAAGCTGAACCCGAGTTAGACCCGAAAAAACACGTACGGTGCCACTTTCTGCCATCAAAAAGTGCTCTCAGCGGAAGCCTTTGGGTACACTTGAACTCCCTGGGGGAGCCTTTACGCAACCCCACACTCAACAGGACTCTGCGCCTTCACTCTTTCCTAACAACCCTAAACATAACCCTAACCGCAACAAGAAGCTGAACCCGAGTTAGACCCGAAAAAACACGTACGGTGCCACTTTCTGCCATCAAAAAGTGCTCTCAGCGGAAGCCTTTGGGTACACCTGAACTCCCTGGGGGAGCCTTTACGCAACCCCACACTCAACAGGACTCTGCGCCTTCACTCTTTCCTAACAACCCTAAACATAACCCTAACCGCAACAAGAAGCTGAACCCGAGTTAGACCCGAAAAAACACGTACGGTGCCACTTTCTGCCATCAAAAAGTGCTCTCAGCGGAAGCCTTTGGGTACACCTGAACTCCCTGGGGGAGCCTTTACGCAACCCCACACTCAACAGGACTCTGCGTCTTCACTCTTTCCTAACAACCCTAAACATAACCCTAACCGCAACAAGAAGCTGAACCCGAGTTAGACCCGAAAAAACACGTACGGTGCCACTTTCTGCCATCAAAAAGTGCTCTCAGCGGAAGCCTTTGGGTACACCTGAACTCCCTGGGGGAGCCTTTACGCAACCCCACACTCAACAGGACTCTGCGTCTTCACTCTTTCCTAACAACCCTAAACATAACCCTAACCGCAACAAGAAGCTGAACCCGAGTTAGACCCGAAAAAACACGTACGGTGCCACTTTCTGCCATCCAAAAGTGCTCTCAGCGGAAGCCTTTGGGTACACCTGAACTCCCTGGGGGAGCCTTTACGCAACCCCACACTCAACAGGACTCTGCGTCTTCACTCTTTCCTAACAACCCTAAACATAACCCTAACCGCAACAAGAAGCTGAACCCGAGTTAGACCCGAAAAAACACGTACGGTGCCACTTTCTGCCATCCAAAAGTGCTCTCAGCGGAAGCCTTTGGGTACACCTGAACTCCCTGGGGGAGCCTTTACGCAACCCCACACTCAACAGGACTCTGCGTCTTCACTCTTTCCTAACAACCCTAAACATAACCCTAACCGCAACAAGAAGCTGAACCCGAGTTAGACCCGAAAAAACACGTACGGTGCCACTTTCTGCCATCCAAAAGTGCTCTCAGCGGAAGCCTTTGGGTACACCTGAACTCCCTGGGGGAGCCTTTACGCAACCCCACACTCAACAGGACTCTGCGTCTTCACTCTTTCCTAACAACCCTAAACATAACCCTAACCGCAACAAGAAGCTGAACCCGAGTTAGACCCGAAAAAACACGTACGGTGCCACTTTCTGCCATCAAAAAGTGCTCTCAGCGGAAGCCTTTGGGTACACCTGAACTCCCTGGGGGAGCCTTTACGCAACCCCACACTCAACAGGACTCTGCGTCTTCACTCTTTCCTAACAACCCTAAACATAACCCTAACCGCAACAAGAAGCTGAACCCGAGTTAGACCCGAAAAAACACGTACGGTGCCACTTTCTGCCATCCAAAAGTGCTCTCAGCGGAAGCCTTTGGGTACACCTGAACTCCCTGGGGGAGCCTTTACGCAACCCCACACTCAACAGGACTCTGCGTCTTCACTCTTTCCTAACAACCCTAAACATAACCCTAACCGCAACAAGAAGCTGAACCCGAGTTAGACCCGAAAAAACACGTACGGTGCCACTTTCTGCCATCAAAAAGTGATCTCAGCGGAAGCCTTTGGGTACACCTGAACTCCCTGGGGGAGCCTTTACGCAACCCCGCACTCAACAGGACTCTGCGTCTTCACTCTTTCCTAACAACCCTAAACATAACCCTAACCGCAACAAGAAGCTGAACCCGAGTTAGACCCGAAAAAACACGTACGGTGCCACTTTCTGCCATCAAAAAGTGCTCTCAGCGGAAGCCTTTGGGTACACCTGAACTCCCTGGGGGAGCCTTTACGCAACCCCACACTCAACAGGACTCTGCGTCTTCACTCTTTCCTAACAACCCTAAACATAACCCTAACCGCAACAAGAAGCTGAACCCGAGTTAGACCCGAAAAAACACGTACGGTGCCACTTTCTGCCATCCAAAAGTGCTCTCAGCGGAAGCCTTTGGGTACACCTGAACTCCCTGGGGGAGCCTTTACGCAACCCCACACTCAACAGGACTCTGCGTCTTCACTCTTTCCTAACAACCCTAAACATAACCCTAACCGCAACAAGAAGCTGAACCCGAGTTAGACCCGAAAAAACACGTACGGTGCCACTTTCTGCCATCAAAAAGTGCTCTCAGCGGAAGCCTTTGGGTACACCTGAACTCCCTGGGGGAGCCTTTACGCAACCCCACACTCAACAGGACTCTGCGTCTTCACTCTTTCCTAACAACCCTAAACATAACCCTAACCGCAACAAGAAGCTGAACCCGAGTTAGACCCGAAAAAACACGTACGGTGCCACTTTCTGCCATCAAAAAGTGATCTCAGCGGAAGCCTTTGGGTACACCTGAACTCCCTGGGGGAGCCTTTACGCAACCCCACACTCAACAGGACTCTGCGTCTTCACTCTTTCTTAACAACCCTAAACATAACCCTAACCGCAACAAGAAGCTGAACCCGAGTTAGACCCGAAAAAACACGTACGGTGCCACTTTCTGCCATCAAAAAGTGCTCTCAGCGGAAGCCTTTGGGTACACCTGAACTCCCTGGGGGAGCCTTTACGCAACCCCACACTCAACAGGACTCTGCGTCTTCGCTCTTTCCTAACAACCCTAAACATAACCCTAACCGCAACAAGAAGCTGAACCCGAGTTAGACCCGAAAAAACACGTACGGTGCCACTTTCTGCCATCCAAAAGTGCTCTCAGCGGAAGCCTTTGGGTACACCTGAACTCCCTGGGGGAGCCTTTACGCAACCCCACACTCAACAGGACTCTGCGTCTTCACTCTTTCCTAACAACCCTAAACATAACCCTAACCGCAACAAGAAGCTGAACCCGAGTTAGACCCGAAAAAACACGTACGGTGCCACTTTCTGCCATCAAAAAGTGCTCTCAGCGGAAGCCTTTGGGTACACCTGAACTCCCTGGGGGAGCCTTTACGCAACCTCACACTCAACAGGACTCTGCGTCTTCACTCTTTCCTAACAACCCTAAACATAACCCTAACCGCAACAAGAAGCTCAACCCGAGTTAGACCCGAAAAAACACGTACGGTGCCACTTTCTGCCATCAAAAAGTGCTCTCAGCGGAAGCCTTTGGGTACACCTGAACTCCCTGGGGGAGCCTTTACGCAACCCCGCACTCAACAGGACTCTGCGTCTTCACTCTTTCCTAACAACCCTAAAATAACCCTAACCGCAACAAGAAGCTGAACCCGAGTTAGACCCGAAAAAACATGTACGGTGCCACTTTCTGCCATCAAAAAGTGCTCTCAGCGGAAGCCTTTGGGTACACCTGAACTCCCTGGGGGAGCCTTTACGCAACCCCACACTCAACAGGACTCTGCGTCTTCACTCTTTCCTAACAACCCTAAACATAACCCTAACAGGAACAAGAAGATCAACCCGAGTTAGACCCGAAAAAACACGTACGGTGCCACTTTCTGCCATCCAAAAGTGCTCTCAGCGGAAGCCTTTGGGTACACCTGAACTCCCTGGGGGAGCCTTTACGCAACCCCACACTCAACAGGACTCTGCGTCTTCACTCTTTCCTAACAACCCTAAACATAACCCTAACCGGAACAAGAAGCTCAACCCGAGTTAGACCCGAAAAAACACATACGGTGCCACTTTCTGCCATCAAAAAGTGCTCTCAGCGGAAGCCTTTGGGTACACCTGAACTCCCTGGGGGAGCCTTTACGCAACCCCACACTCAACAGGACTCTGCGTCTTCACTCTTTCCTAACAACCCTAAACATAACCCTAACCGCAACAAGAAGCTGAACCCGAGTTAGACCCGAAAAAACACGTACGGTGCCACTTTCTGCCATCCAAAAGTGCTCTCAGCGGAAGCCTTTGGGTACACCTGAACTCCCTGGGGGAGCCTTTACGCAACCCCACACTCAACAGGACTCTGCGTCTTCACTCTTTCCTAACAACCCTAAACATAACCCTAACCGCAACAAGAAGCTGAACCCGAGTTAGACCCGAAAAAACACGTACGGTGCCACTTTATGCCATCAAAAAGTGCTCTCAGCGGAAGCCTTTGGGTACACCTGAACTCCCTGGGGGAGCCTTTACGCAACCCCACACTCAACAGGACTCTGCGTCTTCACTCTTTCCTAACAACCCTAAACATAACCCTAACCGGAACAAGAAGCTGAACCTGAGTTAGACCCGAAAAAACACGTACGGTGCCACTTTTTGCCATCAAAAAGTGCTCTCAGCGGAAGCCTTTGGGTACACCTGAACTCCCTGGGGGAGCCTTTACGCAACCCCACACTCAACAGGACTCTGCGTCTTCACTCTTTCCTAACAACCCTAAACATAACCCTAACCGCAACAAGAAGCTGAACCCGAGTTAGACCCGAAAAAACACGTACGGTGCCACTTTCTGCCATCCAAAAGTGCTCTCAGCGGAAGCCTTTGGGTACACCTGAACTCCCTGGGGGAGCATTTACGCAACCCCACACTCAACAGGACTCTGCGTCTTCACTCTTTCCTAACAACCCTAAACATAACCCTAACCGCAACAAGAAGCTGAACCCGAGTTAGACCCGAAATAACACGTACGGTGCCACTTTCTGCCATCAAAAAGTGCTCTCAGCGGAAGCCTTTGGGAACACCTGAACTTCTTGGGGGAGCCTTTACGCAACCCCACACTCAACAGGACTCTGCGTCTTCACTCTTTCCTAACAACCCTAAACATAACCCTAACCGGAACAAGAAGCTCAACCCGAGTTAGACCCGAAAAAACACGTACGGTGCCACTTTCTGCCATCAAAAAGTGCTCTCAGCGGAAGCCTTTGGGTACACCTGAACTCCCTGGGGGAGCCTTTACGCAACCCCACACTCAACAGGACTCTGCGTCTTCACTCTTTCCTAACAACCCTAAACATAACCCTAACCGCAACAAGAAGCTGAACCCGAGTTAGACCCGAAAAAACACGTACGGTGCCACTTTCTGCCATCAAAAAGTGCTCTCAGCGGAAGCCTTTGGGTACACGTGAACTCCCTGGGGGAGCCTTTACGCAACCCCACACTCAACAGGACTCTGCGTCTTCACTCTTTCCTAACAACCCTAAACATAACCCTAACCGCAACAAGAAGCTGAACCCGAGTTAGACCCGAAAAAACACGTACGGTGCCACTTTCTGCCATCAAAAAGTGCTCTCAGCGGAAGCCTTTGGGTACACCTGAACTCCCTGGGGGAGCCTTTACGCAACCCCACACTCAACAGGACTCTGCGTCTTCACTCTTTCCTAACAACCCTAAACATAACCCTAACAGCAACAAGAAGCTGAACCCGAGTTAGACCCGAAAAAACACGTACGGTGCCACTTTCTGCCATCAAAAAGTGCTCTCAGCGGAAGCCTTTGGGTACACGTGAACTCCCTGGGGGAGCCTTTACGCAACCCCACACTCAACAGGACTCTGCGTCTTCACTCTTTCCTAACAACCCTAAACATAACCCTAACCGCAACAAGAAGCTGAACCCGAGTTAGACCCGAAAAAACACGTACGGTGCCACTTTCTGCCATCCAAAAGTGCTCTCAGCGGAAGCCTTTGGGTACACCTGAACTCCCTGGGGGAGCCTTTACGCAACCCCACACTCAACAGGACTCTGCGTCTTCACTCTTTCCTAACAACCCTAAACATAACCCTAACCGCAACAAGAAGCTGAACCCGAGTTAGACCCGAAAAAACACGTACGGTGCCACTTTCTGCCATCAAAAAGTGCTCTCAGCGGAAGCCTTTGGGTACACCTGAACTCCCTGGGGGAGCCTTTACGCAACCCCACACTCAACAGGACTCTGCGTCTTCACTCTTTCCTAACAACCCTAAACATAACCCTAACCGCAACAAGAAGCTGAACCCGAGTTAGACCCGAAAAAACACGTACGGTGCCACTTTCTGCCATCAAAAAGTGCTCTCAGCGGAAGCCTTTGGGTACACCTGAACTCCCTGGGGGAGCCTTTACGCAACCCCACACTCAACAGGACTCTGCGTCTTCACTCTTTCCTAACAACCCTAAACATAACCCTAACCGCAACAAGAAGCTGAACCCGAGTTAGACCCGAAAAAACACGTACGGTGCCACTTTCTGCCATCAAAAAGTGCTCTCAGCGGAAGCCTTTGGGTACACCTGAACTCCCTGGGGGAGCCTTTACGCAACCCCACACTCAACAGGACTCTGCGTCTTCACTCTTTCCTAACAACCCTAAACATAACCCTAACCGCAACAAGAAGCTGAACCCGAGTTAGACCCGAAAAAACACGTACGGTGCCACTTTCTGCCATCAAAAAGTGCTCTCAGCGGAAGCCTTTGGGTACACCTGAACTCCCTGGGGGAGCCTTTACGCAACCCCACACTCAACAGGACTCTGCGTCTTCACTCTTTCCTAACAACCCTAAACATAACCCTAACCGCAACAAGAAGCTGAACCCGAGTTAGACCCGAAAAAACACGTACGGTGCCACTTTCTGCCATCAAAAAGTGCTCTCAGCGGAAGCCTTTGGGTACACCTGAACTCCCTGGGGGAGCATTTACGCAACCCCACACTCAACAGGACTCTGCGTCTTCACTCTTTCCTAACAACCCTAAACATAACCCTAACCGCAACAAGAAGCTGAACCCGAGTTAGACCCGAAATAACACGTACGGTGCCACTTTCTGCCATCAAAAAGTGCTCTCAGCGGAAGCCTTTGGGTACACCTGAACTCCCTGGGGGAGCCTTTACGCAACCCCACACTCAACAGGACTCTGCGTCTTCACTCTTTCCTAACAACCCTAAACATAACCCTAACCGCAACAAGAAGCTGAACCCGAGTTAGACCCGAAAAAACACGTACGGTGCCACTTTCTGCCATCAAAAAGTGCTCTCAGCGGAAGCCTTTGGGTACACGTGAACTCCCTGGGGGAGCCTTTACGCAACCCCACACTCAACAGGACTCTGCGTCTTCACTCTTTCCTAACAACCCTAAACATAACCCTAACCGCAACAAGAAGCTGAACCCGAGTTAGACCCGAAAAAACACGTACGGTGCCACTTTCTGCCATCAAAAAGTGCTCTCAGCGGAAGCCTTTGGGTACACCTGAACTCCCTGGGGGAGCCTTTACGCAACCCCACACTCAACAGGACTCTGCGTCTTCACTCTTTCCTAACAACCCTAAACATAACCCTAACAGCAACAAGAAGCTGAACCCGAGTTAGACCCGAAAAAACACGTACGGTGCCACTTTCTGCCATCAAAAAGTGCTCTCAGCGGAAGCCTTTGGGTACACGTGAACTCCCTGGGGGAGCCTTTACGCAACCCCACACTCAACAGGACTCTGCGTCTTCACTCTTTCCTAACAACCCTAAACATAACCCTAACCGCAACAAGAAGCTGAACCCGAGTTAGACCCGAAAAAACACGTACGGTGCCACTTTCTGCCATCAAAAAGTGCTCTCAGCGGAAGCCTTTGGGTACACCTGAACTCCCTGGGGGAGCCTTTACGCAACCCCACACTCAACAGGACTCTGCGTCTTCACTCTTTCCTAACAACCCTAAACATAACCCTAACCGCAACAAGAAGCTGAACCCGAGTTAGACCCGAAAAAACACGTACGGTGCCACTTTCTGCCGTCAAAAAGTGCTCTCAGCGGAAGCCTTTGGGTACACCTGAACTCCCTGGGGGAGCCTTTACGCAACCCCACACTCAACAGGACTCTGCGTCTTCACTCTTTCCTAACAACCCTAAACATAACCCTAACCGCAACAAGAAGCTGAACCCGAGTTAGACCCGAAAAAACACGTACGGTGCCACTTTCTGCCATCAAAAAGTGCTCTCAGCGGAAGCCTTTGGGTACACCTGAACTCCCTGGGGGAGCCTTTACGCAACCCCACACTCAACAGGACTCTGCGTCTTCACTCTTTCCTAACAACCCTAAACATAACCCTAACCGCAACAAGAAGCTGAACCCGAGTTAGACCCGAAAAAACACGTACGGTGCCACTTTCTGCCATCAAAAAGTGCTCTCAGCGGAAGCCTTTGGGTACACCTGAACTCCCTGGGGGAGCCTTTACGCAACCCCGCACTCAACAGGACTCTGCGTCTTCACTCTTTCCTAACAACCCTAAACATAACCCTAACCGCAACAAGAAGCTGAACCCGAGTTAGACCCGAAAAAACATGTACGGTGCCACTTTCTGCCATCAAAAAGTGCTCTCAGCGGAAGCCTTTGGGTACACCTGAACTCCCTGGGGGAGCCTTTACGCAACCCCACACTCAACAGGACTCTGCGTCTTCACTCTTTCCTAACAACCCTAAACATAACCCTAACAGGAACAAGAAGCTCAACCCGAGTTAGACCCGAAAAAACACGTACGGTGCCACTTTCTGCCATCCAAAAGTGCTCTCAGCGGAAGCCTTTGGGTACACCTGAACTCCCTGGGGGAGCCTTTACGCAACCCCACACTCAACAGGACTCTGCGTCTTCACTCTTTCCTAACAACCCTAAACATAACCCTAACCGGAACAAGAAGCTCAACCCGAGTTAGACCCGAAAAAACACGTACGGTGCCACTTTCTGCCATCAAAAAGTGCTCTCAGCGGAAGCCTTTGGGTACACCTGAACTCCCTGGGGGAGCCTTTACGCAACCCCACACTCAACAGGACTCTGCGTCTTCACTCTTTCCTAACAACCCTAAACATAACCCTAACCGCAACAAGAAGCTGAACCCGAGTTAGACCCGAAAAAACACGTACGGTGCCACTTTATGCCATCAAAAAGTGCTCTCAGCGGAAGCCTTTGGGAACACCTGAACTTCTTGGGGGAGCCTTTACGCAACCCCACACTCAACAGGACTCTGCGTCTTCACTCTTTCCTAACAACCCTAAACATAACCCTAACCGGAACAAGAAGCTCAACCCGAGTTAGACCCGAAAAAACACGTACGGTGCCACTTTCTGCCCTCCAAAAGTGCTCTCAGCGGAAGCCTTTGGGTACACCTGAACTCCCTGGGGGAGCCTTTACGCAACCCCACACTCAACAGGACTCTGCGTCTTCACTCTTTCCTAACAACCCTAAACATAACCCTAACCGGAACAAGAAGCTCAACCCGAGTTAGACCCGAAAAAACACGTACGGTGCCACTTTCTGCCATCAAAAAGTGCTCTCAGCGGAAGCCTTTGGGTACACCTGAACTCCCTGGGGGAGCCTTTACGCAACCCCACACTCAACAGGACTCTGCGTCTTCACTCTTTCCTAACAACCCTAAACATAACCCTAACCGCAACAAGAAGCTGAACCCGAGTTAGACCCGAAAAAACACGTACGGTGCCACTTTCTGCCATCAAAAAGTGCTCTCAGCGGAAGCCTTTGGGTACACCTGAACTCCCTGGGGGAGCCTTTACGCAACCCCACACTCAACAGGACTCTGCGTCTTCACTCTTTCCTAACAACCCTAAACATAACCCTAACAGCAACAAGAAGCTGAACCCGAGTTAGACCCGAAAAAACACGTACGGTGCCACTTTCTGCCATCAAAAAGTGCTCTCAGCGGAAGCCTTTGGGTACACGTGAACTCCCTGGGGGAGCCTTTACGCAACCCCACACTCAACAGGACTCTGCGTCTTCACTCTTTCCTAACAACCCTAAACATAACCCTAACCGCAACAAGAAGCTCAACCCGAGTTAGACCCGAAAAAACACGTACGGTGCCACTTTCTGCCATCAAAAAGTGCTCTCAGCGGAAGCCTTTGGGTACACCTGAACTCCCTGGGGGAGCCTTTACGCAACCCCACACTCAACAGGACTCTGCGTCTTCACTCTTTCCTAACAACCCTAAACATAACCCTAACCGCAACAAGAAGCTGAACCCGAGTTAGACCCGAAAAAACACGTACGGTGCCACTTTCTGCCATCAAAAAGTGCTCTCAGCGGAAGCCTTTGGGTACACCTGAACTCCCTGGGGGAGCCTTTACGCAACCCCACACTCAACAGGACTCTGCGTCTTCACTCTTTCCTAACAACCCTAAACATAACCCTAACCGCAACAAGAAGCTGAACCCGAGTTAGACCCGAAAAAACACGTACGGTGCCACTTTCTGCCATCAAAAAGTGCTCTCAGCGGAAGCCTTTGGGTACACCTGAACTCCCTGGGGGAGCCTTTACGCAACCCCACACTCAACAGGACTCTGCGTCTTCACTCTTTCCTAACAACCCTAAACATAACCCTAACCGCAACAAGAAGCTCAACCCGAGTTAGACCCGAAAAAACACGTACGGTGCCACTTTCTGCCATCAAAAAGTGCTCTCAGCGGAAGCCTTTGGGTACACCTGAACTCCCTGGGGGAGCCTTTACGCAACCCCACACTCAACAGGACTCTGCGTCTTCACTCTTTCCTAACAACCCTAAACATAACCCTAACCGCAACAAGAAGCTGAACCCGAGTTAGACCCGAAAAAACACGTACGGTGCCACTTTCTGCCATCAAAAAGTGCTCTCAGCGGAAGCCTTTGGGAACACCTGAACTCCCTGGGGGAGCCTTTACGCAACCCCACACTCAACAGGACTCTGCGTCTTCACTCTTTCCGAACAACCCTAAACATAAGCCTAACCGGAACAAGAAGCTCAACCCGAGTTAGACCCGAAAAAACACGTACGGTGCCACTTTCTGCCATCAAAAAGTGCTCTCAGCGGAAGCCTTTGGGTACACCTGAACTCCCTGGGGGAGCCTTTACGCAACCCCACACTCAACAGGACTCTGCGTCTTCACTCTTTCCTAACAACCCTAAACATAACCCTAACCGGAACAAGAAGCTGAACCTGAGTTAGACCCGAAAAAACACGTACGGTGCCACTTTCTGCCATCAAAAAGTGCTCTCAGCGGAAGCCTTTGGGTACACCTGAACTCCCTGGGGGAGCCTTTACGCAACCCCACACTCAACAGGACTCTGCGTCTTCACTCTTTCCTAACAACCCTAAACATAACCCTAACCGCAACAAGAAGCTGAACCCGAGTTAGACCCGAAAAAACACGTACGGTGCCACTTTCTGCCGTCAAAAAGTGCTCTCAGCGGAAGCCTTTGGGTACACCTGAACTCCCTGGGGGAGCCTTTACGCAACCCCACACTCAACAGGACTCTGCGTCTTCACTCTTTCCTAACAACCCTAAACATAACCCTAACCGCAACAAGAAGCTGAACCCGAGTTAGACCCGAAAAAACACGTACGGTGCCACTTTCTGCCATCAAAAAGTGCTCTCAGCGGAAGCCTTTGGGTACACCTGAACTCCCTGGGGGAGCCTTTACGCAACCCCACACTCAACAGGACTCTGCGTCTTCACTCTTTCCTAACAACCCTAAACATAACCCTAACCGCAACAAGAAGCTCAACCCGAGTTAGACCCGAAAAAACACGTACGGTGCCACTTTCTGCCATCAAAAAGTGCTCTCAGCAGAAGCCTTTGGGTACACCTGAACTCCCTGGGGGAGCCTTTACGCAACCCCACACTCAACAGGACTCTGCGTCTTCACTCTTTCCTAACAACCCTAAACATAACCCTAACCGCAACAAGAAGCTGAACCCGAGTTAGACCCGAAAAAACACGTACGGTGCCACTTTCTGCCATCAAAAAGTGCTCTCAGCGGAAGCCTTTGGGTACACCTGAACTCCCTGGGGGAGCCTTTACGCAACCCCACACTCAACAGGACTCTGCGTCTTCACTCTTTCCTAACAACCCTAAACATAACCCTAACCGCAACAAGAAGCTGAACACGAGTTAGACCCGAAAAAACACGTACGGTGCCACTTTGTGCCATCAAAAAGTGCTCTCAGCGGAAGCCTTTGGGAACACCTGAACTCCCTGGGGGAGCCTTTATGCAACCCCACACTCAACAGGACTCTGCGTCTTCACTCTTTCCTAACAACCCTAAACATAAGCCTAACCGGAACAAGAAGCTCAACCCGAGTTAGACCCGAAAAAACACGTACGGTGCCACTTTCTGCCATCAAAAAGTGCTCTCAGCGGAAGCCTTTGGGTACACCTGAACTCCCTGGGGGAGCCTTTACGCAACCCCACACTCAACAGGACTCTGCGTCTTCACTCTTTCCTAACAACCCTAAACATAACCCTAACCGCAACAAGAAGCTGAACCCGAGTTAGACCCGAAAAAACACGTACGGTGCCACTTTCTGCCATCAAAAAGTGCTCTCAGCGGAAGCCTTTGGGTACACCTGAACTCCCTGGGGGAGCCTTTACGCAACCCCACACTCAACAGGACTCTGCGTCTTCACTCTTTCCTAACAACCCTAAACATAACCCTAACCGGAACAAGAAGCTCAACCCGAGTTAGACCCGAAAAAACACGTACGGTGCCACTTTCTGCCATCAAAAAGTGCTCTCAGCGGAAGCCTTTGGGTACACCTGAACTCCCTGGGGGAGCCTTTACGCAACCCCGCACTCAACAGGACTCTGCGTCTTCACTCTTTCCTAACAACCCTAAACATAACCCTAACCGCAACAAGAAGCTGAACCCGAGTTAGACCCGAAAAAACACGTACGGTGCCACTTTCTGCCGTCAAAAAGTGCTCTCAGCGGAAGCCTTTGGGTACACCTGAACTCCCTGGGGGAGCCTTTACGCAACCCCACACTCAACAGGACTCTGCGTCTTCACTCTTTCCTAACAACCCTAAACATAACCCTAACCGCAACAAGAAGCTGAACCCGAGTTAGACCCGAAAAAACACGTACGGTGCCACTTTCTGCCATCAAAAAGTGCTCTCAGCGGAAGCCTTTGGGAACACCTGAACTCCCTGGGGGAGCCTTTACGCAACCCCACACTCAACAGGACTCTGCGTCTTCACTCTTTCCTAACAACCCTAAACATAAGCCTAACCGCAACAAGAAGCTGAACCCGAGTTAGACCCGAAAAAACACGTACGGTGCCACTTTCTGCCATCAAAAAGTGCTCTCAGCGGAAGCCTTTGGGTACACCTGAACTCCCTGGGGGAGCCTTTACGCAACCCCACACTCAACAGGACTCTGCGTCTTCACTCTTTCCTAACAACCCTAAACATAACCCTAACCGGAACAAGAAGCTGAACCTGAGTTAGACCCGAAAAAACACGTACGGTGCCACTTTCTGCCATCAAAAAGTGCTCTCAGCGGAAGCCTTTGGGTACACCTGAACTCCCTGGGGGAGCCTTTACGCAACCCCACACTCAACAGGACTCTGCGTCTTCACTCTTTCCTAACAACCCTAAACATAACCCTAACCGCAACAAGAAGCTCAACCCGAGTCAGACCCGAAAAAACACGTACGGTGCCACTTTCTGCCATCAAAAAGTGCTCTCAGCGGAAGCCTTTGGGAACACCTGAACTCCCTGGGGGAGCCTTTACGCAACCCCACACTCAACAGGACTCTGCGTTTTCACTCTTTCCTAACAACCCTAAACATAAGCCTAACCGGAACAAGAAGCTCAACCCGAGTTAGACCCGAAAAAACACGTACGGTGCCACTTTCTGCCATCAAAAAGTGCTCTCAGCGGAAGCCTTTGGGTACACCTGAACTCCCTGGGGGAGCCTTTACGCAACCCCACACTCAACAGGACTCTGCGTCTTCACTCTTTCCTAACAACCCTAAACATAACCCTAACCGGAACAAGAAGCTGAACCCGAGTTAGACCCGAAAAAACACGTACGGTGCCACTTTCTGCCATCAAAAAGTGCTCTCAGCGGAAGCCTTTGGGTACACCTGAACTCCCTGGGGGAGCCTTTACGCAACCCCACACTCAACAGGACTCTGCGTCTTCACTCTTTCCTAACAACCCTAAACATAACCCTAACCGCAACAAGAAGCTGAACCCGAGTTAGACCCGAAAAAACACGTACGGTGCCACTTTCTGCCGTCAAAAAGTGCTCTCAGCGGAAGCCTTTGGGTACACCTGAACTCCCTGGGGGAGCCTTTACGCAACCCCACACTCAACAGGACTCTGCGTCTTCACTCTTTCCTAACAACCCTAAACATAACCCTAACCGCAACAAGAAGCTGAACCCGAGTTAGACCCGAAAAAACACGTACGGTGCCACTTTCTGCCATCAAAAAGTGCTCTCAGCGGAAGCCTTTGGGTACACCTGAACTCCCTGGGGGAGCCTTTACGCAACCCCACACTCAACAGGACTCTGCGTCTTCACTCTTTCCTAACAACCCTAAACATAACCCTAACCGCAACAAGAAGCTCAACCCGAGTTAGACCCGAAAAAACACGTACGGTGCCACTTTCTGCCATCAAAAAGTGCTCTCAGCGGAAGCCTTTGGGTACACCTGAACTCCCTGGGGGAGCCTTTATGCAACCCCACACTCAACAGGACTCTGCGTCTTCACTCTTTCCTAACAAACCTAAACATAAG
Source organism: Anser brachyrhynchus (assembly GCF_964034855.1). Classification (NCBI taxonomy): domain Eukaryota; kingdom Metazoa; phylum Chordata; class Aves; order Anseriformes; family Anatidae; genus Anser; species Anser brachyrhynchus. The sequence goes on from NW_027664107.1 coordinate 41,994, forward strand.
CCTAACCGGAACAAGAAGCTCAACCCGAGTTAGACCCGAAAAAACACGTACGGTGCCACTTTCTGCCATCCAAAAGTGCTCTCAGCGGAAGCCTTTGGGTACACCTGAACTCCCTGGGGGAGCCTTTACGCAACCCCACACTCAACAGGACTCTGCGTCTTCACTCTTTCCTAACAACCCTAAACATAACCCTAACCGGAACAAGAAGCTGAACCTGAGTTAGACCCGAAAAAACACGTACGGTGCCACTTTCTGCCATCAAAAAGTGCTCTCAGCGGAAGCCTTTGGGTACACCTGAACTCCCTGGGGGAGCCTTTACGCAACCCCACACTCAACAGGACTCTGCGTCTTCACTCTTTCCTAACAACCCTAAACATAACCCTAACCGCAACAAGAAGCTGAACCCGAGTTAGACCCGAAAAAACACGTACGGTGCCACTTTCTGCCATCAAAAAGTGCTCTCAGCGGAAGCCTTTGGGTACACCTGAACTCCCTGGGGGAGCCTTTACGCAACCCCACACTCAACAGGACTCTGCGTCTTCACTCTTTCCTAACAACCCTAAACATAACCCTAACCGGAACAAGAAGCTGAACCTGAGTTAGACCCGAAAAAACACGTACGGTGCCACTTTCTGCCATCAAAAAGTGCTCTCAGCGGAAGCCTTTGGGTACACCTGAACTCCCTGGGGGAGCCTTTACGCAACCCCACACTCAACAGGACTCTGCGTCTTCACTCTTTCCTAACAACCCTAAACATATCCCTAACCGCAACAAGAAGCTCAACCCGAGTTAGACCCGAAAAAACACGTACGGTGCCACTTTCTGCCATCAAAAAGTGCTCTCAGCGGAAGCCTTTGGGTACACCTGAACTCCCTGGGGGAGCCTTTACGCAACCCCACACTCAACAGGACTCTGCGTCTTCACTCTTTCCTAACAACCCTAAACATAACCCTAACCGCAACAAGAAGCTGAACCCGAGTTAGACCCGAAAAAACACGTACGGTGCCACTTTCTGCCATCAAAAAGTGCTCTCAGCGGAAGCCTTTGGGTACACCTGAACTCCCTGGGGGAGCCTTTACGCAACCCCACACTCAACAGGACTCTGCGTCTTCACTCTTTCCTAACAACCCTAAACATAACCCTAACCGCAACAAGAAGCTGAACCCGAGTTAGACCCGAAAAAACACGTACGGTGCCACTTTCTGCCATCAAAAAGTGCTCTCAGCGGAAGCCTTTGGGTACACCTGAACTCCCTGGGGGAGCCTTTACGCAACCCCACACTCAACAGGACTCTGCGTCTTCACTCTTTCCTAACAACCCTAAACATAACCCTAACCGCAACAAGAAGCTCAACCCGAGTTAGACCCGAAAAAACACGTACGGTGCCACTTTCTGCCATCAAAAAGTGCTCTCAGCGGAAGCCTTTGGGTACACCTGAACTCCCTGGGGGAGCCTTTACGCAACCCCACACTCAACAGGACTCTGCGTCTTCACTCTTTCCTAACAACCCTAAACATAACACTAACCGGAACAAGAAGCTCAACCCGAGTTAGACCCGAAAAAACACGTACGGTGCCACTTTCTGCCATCAAAAAGTGCTCTCAGCGGAAGCCTTTGGGTACACCTGAACTCCCTGGGGGAGCCTTTATGCAACCCCACACTCAACAGGACTCTGCGTCTTCACTCTTTCCTAACAACCCTAAACATAACCCTAACCGCAACAAGAAGCTGAACCCGAGTTAGACCCGAAAAAACACGTACGGTGCCACTTTCTGCCATCAAAAAGTGCTCTCAGCGGAAGCCTTTGGGTACACCTGAACTCCCTGGGGGAGCCTTTACGCAACCCCACACTCAACAGGACTCTGCGTCTTCACTCTTTCCTAACAACCCTAAACATAACCCTAACCGCAACAAGAAGCTGAACCCGAGTTAGACCCGAAAAAACCCGAGCCTTTACGCAACCCCACACTCAACAGAACTCTGTGCCTTCAATATTTCCAAACAACTCTAACCCTAATACTAACACTAAAACTAACACTGCCCCTACAACTAAACCCTAACCAGAACCCTACACCTAACCCTAACTCTAGCCCTAAACACTAAACCTTAAACCCTAAACCCTGAACCCTAACCCTAACCCTAACCCTAACCTTAAATCCTAACACTAAACCCTGACTCAAAACCCTAACCATAACCCTAACCCTAACCGTAACCCTAACCCTAACCGTAACCCTAACCCTAACCCTAACCCTAACCTCTAAGCCCTAACCCCTAACCTCTAACCATAACCATAACCGTAGCCCTAACCCTAACCCTATCCCTAACCCAAACCCTAAACCCTAAACCCTAAACCCTAACCCGAACCTAAACACTAACCCTAACCCTAGCCCTATCCCTAATACTTAACCCTAAACCCTAAACCCTAAACCGTAAACGTAACCCTAACCTTAACCCTAAACCCTAACCCTAGCCTGAACCCTAGACCTAGACCTAGCCGTAACCCTAATCCAAACCCTAAACCTAGCCCTAACCCCAACTCTAACCCTAGCGCTCACCCTAAACCTAACCCTATCCCTAACCCTTAAACTAACCTTAACCCTAACCCTAATCCTACGCCAAACCCTAAACCCTAACACTAACCATACCCTTACCGCTAACCCTAACCCCTAACCCCTAACCCCTAATGCCTAACCTCTAACCCTTAACCCCTAAACTCTAACCGTAACCATAACGCTAACCCTAACCCTAACCCTAACCCTAACCGTAACATTAACCCTAATCCTAACCCTAACCCTAACCCTAACCCTAACCCTAACCCTAACCCTAACCCTAACCCTAACCCTAACCCTAACCCTAACCCTAACCCTAACCCTAACCCTAACCCTAACCCTAACCCTAACCCTAACCGGATCTAACCCTAACCCTAAATCTAACCCTAATCCTAACCCTAACCCTAACCCTATCTCTAGCCGTAGACCTCGCCCTAGCCCTAACACTAAGCCTAAAC
>NW_027664107.1:52500-90549 GCF_964034855.1 Anser brachyrhynchus
TGGGGGAGCCTTTACGCAACCCCACACTCAACAGGACTCTGCGTCTTCACTCTTTCCTAACAACCCTAAACATAACCCTAACCGCAACAAGAAGCTGAACCCGAGTTAGACCCGAAAAAACACGTACGGTGCCACTTTCTGCCATCAAAAAGTGCTCTCAGCGGAAGCCTTTGGGTACACCTGAACTCCCTGGGGGAGCCTTTACGCAACCCCACACTCAACAGGACTCTGCGTCTTCACTCTTTCCTAACAACCCTAAACATAACCCTAACCGCAACAAGAAGCTGAACCCGAGTTAGACCCGAAAAAACACGTACGGTGCCACTTTCTGCCATCAAAAAGTGCTCTCAGCGGAAGCCTTTGGGTACACCTGAACTCCCTGGGGGAGCCTTTACGCAACCCCACACTCAACAGGACTCTGCGTCTTCACTCTTTCCTAACAACCCTAAACATAACCCTAACCGCAACAAGAAGCTGAACCCGAGTTAGACCCGAAAAAACACGTACGGTGCCACTTTCTGCCCTCCAAAAGTGCTCTCAGCGGAAGCCTTTGGGTACACCTGAACTCCCTGGGGGAGCCTTTACGCAACCCCACACTCAACAGGACTCTGCGTCTTCACTCTTTCCTAACAACCCTAAACATAACCCTAACCGCAACAAGAAGCTGAACCCGAGTTAGACCCGAAAAAACACGTACGGTGCCACTTTCTGCCCTCCAAAAGTGCTCTCAGCGGAAGCCTTTGGGTACACCTGAACTCCCTGGGGGAGCCTTTACGCAACCCCACACTCAACAGGACTCTGCGTCTTCACTCTTTCCTAACAACCCTAAACATAACCCTAACCGCAACAAGAAGCTGAACCCGAGTTAGACCCGAAAAAACACGTACGGTGCCACTTTCTGCCATCAAAAAGTGCTCTCAGCGGAAGCCTTTGGGTACACCTGAACTCCCTGGGGGAGCCTTTACGCAACCCCACACTCAACAGGACTCTGCGTCTTCACTCTTTCCTAACAACCCTAAACATAACCCTAACCGCAACAAGAAGCTGAACCCGAGTTAGACCCGAAAAAACACGTACGGTGCCACTTTCTGCCCTCCAAAAGTGCTCTCAGCGGAAGCCTTTGGGTACACCTGAACTCCCTGGGGGAGCCTTTACGCAACCCCACACTCAACAGGACTCTGTGTCTTCACTCTTTCCTAACAACCCTAAACATAACCCTAACCGCAACAAGAAGCTGAACCCGAGTTAGACCCGAAAAAACACGTACGGTGCCACTTTCTGCCCTCCAAAAGTGCTCTCAGCGGAAGCCTTTGGGTACACCTGAACTCCCTGGGGGAGCCTTTACGCAACCCCACACTCAACAGGACTCTGCGTCTTCACTCTTTCCTAACAACCCTAAACATAACCCTAACCGCAACAAGAAGCTGAACCCGAGTTAGACCCGAAAAAACACGTACGGTGCCACTTTCTGCCATCAAAAAGTGCTCTCAGTGGAAGCCTTTGGGTACACCTGAACTCCCTGGGGGAGCCTTTACGCAACCCCACACTCAACAGGACTCTGCGTCTTCACTCTTTCCTAACAACCCTAAACATAACCCTAACCGCAACAAGAAGCTGAACCCGAGTTAGACCCGAAAAAACACGTACGGTGCCACTTTCTGCCATCAAAAAGTTCTCTCAGCGGAAGCCTTTGGGTACACCTGAACTCCCTGGGGGAGCCTTTACGCAACCCCACACTCAACAGGACTCTGCGTCTTCACTCTTTCCTAACAACCCTAAACATAACCCTAACCGCAACAAGAAGCTGAACCCGAGTTAGACCCGAAAAAACACGTACGGTGCCACTTTCTGCCATCAAAAAGTGCTCTCAGCGGAAGCCTTTGGGTACACCTGAACTCCCTGGGGGAGCCTTTACGCAACCCCACACTCAACAGGACTCTGCGTCTTCACTCTTTCCTAACAACCCTAAACATAACCCTAACCGCAACAAGAAGCTGAACCCGAGTTAGACCCGAAAAAACACGTACGGTGCCACTTTCTGCCCTCCAAGAGTGCTCTCAGCGGAAGCCTTTGGGTACACCTGAACTCCCTGGGGGAGCCTTTACGCAACCCCACACTCAACAGGACTCTGCGTCTTCACTCTTTCCTAACAACCCTAAACATAACCCTAACCGCAACAAGAAGCTCAACCCGAGTTAGACCCGAAAAAACACGTACGGTGCCACTTTCTGCCATCAAAAAGTGCTCTCAGCGGAAGCCTTTGGGTACACCTGAACTCCCTGGGGGAGCCTTTACGCAACCCCACACTCAACAGGACTCTGCGTCTTCACTCTTTCCTAACAACCCTAAACATAACCCTAACCGCAACAAGAAGCTGAACCCGAGTTAGACCCGAAAAAACACGTACGGTGCCACTTTCTGCCATCAAAAAGTGCTCTCAGCGGAAGCCTTTGGGTACACCTGAACTCCCTGGGGGAGCCTTTACGCAACCCCACACTCAACAGGACTCTGCGTCTTCACTCTTTCCTAACAACCCTAAACATAACCCTAACCGCAACAAGAAGCTCAACCCGAGTTAGACCCGAAAAAACACGTACGGTGCCACTTTCTGCCATCAAAAAGTGCTCTCAGCGGAAGCCTTTGGGTACACCTGAACTCCCTGGGGGAGCCTTTACGCAACCCCACACTCAACAGGACTCTGAGTCTTCACTCTTTCCTAACAACCCTAAACATAACCCTAACCGCAACAAGAAGCTGAACCCGAGTTAGACCCGAAAAAACACGTACGGTGCCACTTTCTGCCATCAAAAAGTGCTCTCAGCGGAAGCCTTTGGGTACACTTGAACTCCCTGGGGGAGCCTTTACGCAACCCCACACTCAACAGGACTCTGCGTCTTCACTCTTTCCTAACAACCCTAAACATAACCCTAACCGGAACAAGAAGCTGAACCCGAGTTAGACCCGAAAAAACACGTACGGTGCCACTTTCTGCCATCAAAAAGTGCTCTCAGCGGAAGCCTTTGGGTACACCTGAACTCCCTGGGGGAGCCTTTACGCAACCCCACACTCAACAGGACTCTGCGTCTTCACTCTTTCCTAACAACCCTAAACATAACCCTAACCGCAACAAGAAGCTGAACCCGAGTTAGACCCGAAAAAACACGTACGGTGCCACTTTCTGCCATCAAAAAGTGCTCTCAGCGGAAGCCTTTGGGTACACCTGAACTCCCTGGGGGAGCCTTTACGCAACCCCACACTCAACAGGACTCTGCGTCTTCACTCTTTCCTAACAACCCTAAACATAACCCTAACCGCAACAAGAAGCTGAACCCGAGTTAGACCCGAAAAAACACGTACGGTGCCACTTTCTGCCATCAAAAAGTGCTCTCAGCGGAAGCCTTTGGGTACACCTGAACTCCCTGGGGGAGCCTTTACGCACCCCACACTCAACAGGACTCTGAGTCTTCACTCTTTCCTAACAACCCTAAACATAACCCTAACCGCAACAAGAAGCTGAACCCGAGTTAGACCCGAAAAAACACGTACGGTGCCACTTTCTGCCATCAAAAAGTGCTCTCAGCGGAAGCCTTTGGGTACACCTGAACTCCCTGGGGGAGCCTTTACGCAACCCCACACTCAACAGGACTCTGCGTCTTCACTCTTTCCTAACAACCCTGAACATAACCCTAACCGCAACAAGAAGCTGAACCCGAGTTAGACCCGAAAAAACACGTACGGTGCCACTTTCTGCCATCAAAAAGTGCTCTCAGCGGAAGCCTTTGGGTACACCTGAACTCCCTGGGGGAGCCTTTACGCAACCCCACACTCAACAGGACTCTGCGTCTTCACTCTTTCCTAACAACCCTAAACATAACCCTAACCACAACAAGAAGCTGAACCCGAGTTAGACCCGAAAAAACACGTACGGTGCCACTTTCTGCCTTCAAAAAGTGCTCTCAGCGGAAGCCTTTGGGTACACCTGAACTCCCTGGGGGAGCCTTTACGCAACCCCACACTCAACAGGACTCTGCGTCTTCACTCTTTCCTAACAACCCTAAACATAACCCTAACCACAACAAGAAGCTGAACCCGAGTTAGACCCGAAAAAACACGTACGGTGCCACTTTCTGCCATCAAAAAGTGCTCTCAGCGGAAGCCTTTGGGTACACCTGAACTCCCTGGGGGAGCCTTTACGCAACCCCACACTCAACAGGACTCTGCGTCTTCACTCTTTCCTAACAACCCTAAACATAACCCTAACCGCAACAAGAAGCTGAACCCGAGTTAGACCCGAAAAAACACGTACGGTGCCACTTTCTGCCATCAAAAAGTGCTCTCAGCGGAAGCCTTTGGGTACACTTGAACTCCCTGGGGGAGCCTTTACGCAACCCCACACTCAACAGGACTCTGCGTCTTCACTCTTTCCTAACAACCCTAAACATAACCCTAACCGCAACAAGAAGCTGAACCCGAGTTAGACCCGAAAAAACACGTACGGTGCCACTTTCTGCCATCAAAAAGTGCTCTCAGCGGAAGCCTTTGGGTACACCTGAACTCCCTGGGGGAGCCTTTACGCAACCCCACACTCAACAGGACTCTGCGTCTTCACTCTTTCCTAACAACCCTAAACATAACCCTAACCGCAACAAGAAGCTGAACCCGAGTTAGACCCGAAAAAACACGTACGGTGCCACTTTCTGCCATCAAAAAGTGCTCTCAGCGGAAGCCTTTGGGTACACCTGAACTCCCTGGGGGAGCCTTTACGCAACCCCACACTCAACAGGACTCTGCGTCTTCACTCTTTCCTAACAACCCTAAACATAACCCTAACCGCAACAAGAAGCTGAACCCGAGTTAGACCCGAAAAAACACGTACGGTGCCACTTTCTGCCATCAAAAAGTGCTCTCAGCGGAAGCCTTTGGGTACACCTGAACTCCCTGGGGGAGCCTTTACGCAACCCCACACTCAACAGGACTCTGCGTCTTCACTCTTTCCTAACAAACCTAAACATAAGCCTAACCGGAACAAGAAGCTGAACCCGAGTTAGACCCGAAAAAACACGTACGGTGCCACTTTCTGCCATCAAAAAGTGCTCTCAGCGGAAGCCTTTGGGTACACCTGAACTCCCTGGGGGAGCCTTTACGCAACCCCACACTCAACAGGACTCTGCGTCTTCACTCTTTCCTAACAACCCTAAACATAACCCTAACCACAACAAGAAGCTGAACCGGAGTTAGACCCGAAAAAACACGTACGGTGCCACTTTCTGCCATCAAAAAGTGCTCTCAGCGGAAGCCTTTGGGCACACCTGAACTCCCTGGGAGAGTCTTTACGCAACCCCACACTCAACAGGACTCTGCGTCTTCACTCTTTCCTAACAACCCTAAACATAACCCTAACCGCAACAAGAAGGTGAACCCGAGTTAGACCCGAAAAAACACGTACGGTGCCATTTTCTGCCATCAAAAAGTGCTCTCAGCGGAAGCCTTTGGGTACACCTGAACTCCCTGGGGGAGCCTTTACGCAACCCCACACTCAACAGGACTCTGCGTCTTCACTCTTTCCTAACAACCCTAAACATAACCCTAACCGCAACAAGAAGCTGAACCCGAGTTAGACCCGAAAAAACACGTACGGTGCCACTTTCTGCCATCAAAAAGTGCTCTCAGCGGAAGCCTTTGGGTACACCTGAACTCCCTGGGGGAGCCTTTACGCAACCCCACACTCAACAGGACTCTGCGTCTTCACTCTTTCCTAACAACCCTAAACATAACCCTAACCGCAACAAGAAGCTGAACCCGAGTTAGACCCGAAAAAACACGTACGGTGCCACTTTCTGCCATCAAAAAGTGCTCTCAGCGGAAGCCTTTGGGTACACCTGAACTCCCTGGGGGAGCCTTTACGCAACCCCACACTCAACAGGACTCTGCGTCTTCACTCTTTCCTAACAACCCTAAACATAACCCTAACCGCAACAAGAAGCTCAACCCGAGTTAGACCCGAAAAAACACGTACGGTGCCACTTTCTGCCGTCAAAAAGTGCTCTCAGCGGAAGCCTTTGGGTACACTTGAACTCCCTGGGGGAGCCTTTACGCAACCCCACACTCAACAGGACTCTGCGTCTTCACTCTTTCCTAACAACCCTAAACATAACCCTAACCGCAACAAGAAGCTCAACCCGAGTTAGACCCGAAAAAACACGTACGGTGCCACTTTCTGCCATCAAAAAGTGCTCTCAGCGGAAGCCTTTGGGTACACCTGAACTCCCTGGGGGAGCCTTTACGCAACCCCACACTCAACAGGACTCTGAGTCTTCACTCTTTCCTAACAACCCTAAACATAACCCTAACCGCAACAAGAAGCTGAACCCGAGTTAGACCCGAAAAAACACGTACGGTGCGACTTTCTGCCATCAAAAAGTGCTCTCAGCGGAAGCCTTTGGGTACACCTGAACTCCCTGGGGGAGCCTTTACGCAACCCCACACTCAACAGGACTCTGCGTCTTCACTCTTTCCTAACAACCCTAAACATAACCCTAACCGCAACAAGAAGCTGAACCCGAGTTAGACCCGAAAAAACACGTACGGTGCCACTTTCTGCCATCAAAAAGTGCTCTCAGCGGAAGCCTTTGGGTACACCTGAACTCCCTGGGGGAGCCTTTACGCAACCCCACACTCAACAGGACTCTGCGTCTTCACTCTTTCCTAACAACCCTAAACATAACCCTAACCGCAACAAGAAGCTGAACCCGAGTTAGACCCGAAAAAACACGTACGGTGCCACTTTCTGCCATCAAAAAGTGCTCTCAGCGGAAGCCTTTGGGTACACCTGAACTCCCTGGGGGAGCCTTTACGCAACCCCACACTCAACAGGACTCTGCGTCTTCACTCTTTCCTAACAACCCTAAACATAACCCTAACCGCAACAAGAAGCTCAACCCGAGTTAGACCCGAAAAAACACGTACGGTGCCACTTTCTGCCGTCAAAAAGTGCTCTCAGCGGAAGCCTTTGGGTACACTTGAACTCCCTGGGGGAGCCTTTACGCAACCCCACACTCAACAGGACTCTGCGTCTTCACTCTTTCCTAACAACCCTAAACATAACCCTAACCGCAACAAGAAGCTGAACCCGAGTTAGACCCGAAAAAACACGTACGGTGCCACTTTCTGCCATCAAAAAGTGCTCTCAGCGGAAGCCTTTGGGTACACCTGAACTCCCTGGGGGAGCCTTTACGCAACCCCACACTCAACAGGACTCTGAGTCTTCACTCTTTCCTAACAACCCTAAACATAACCCTAACCGCAACAAGAAGCTGAACCCGAGTTAGACCCGAAAAAACACGTACGGTGCGACTTTCTGCCATCAAAAAGTGCTCTCAGCGGAAGCCTTTGGGTACACCTGAACTCCCTGGGGGAGCCTTTACGCAACCCCACACTCAACAGGACTCTGCGTCTTCACTCTTTCCTAACAACCCTAAACATAACCCTAACCGCAACAAGAAGCTGAACCCGAGTTAGACCCGAAAAAACACGTACGGTGCCACTTTCTGCCATCAAAAAGTGCTCTCAGCGGAAGCCTTTGGGTACACCTGAACTCCCTGGGGGAGCCTTTACGCAACCCCACACTCAACAGGACTCTGCGTCTTCACTCTTTCCTAACAACCCTAAACATAACCCTAACCGCAACAAGAAGCTCAACCCGAGTTAGACCCGAAAAAACACGTACGGTGCCACTTTCTGCCATCAAAAAGTGCTCTCAGCGGAAGCCTTTGGGTACACCTGAACTCCCTGGGGGAGCCTTTACGCAACCCCACACTCAACAGGACTCTGCGTCTTCACTCTTTCCTAACAACCCTAAACATAACCCTAACCACAACAAGAAGCTGAACCCGAGTTAGACCCGAAAAAACACGTACGGTGCCACTTTCTGCCATCAAAAAGTGCTCTCAGCGGAAGCCTTTGGGTACACCTGAACTCCCTGGGGGAGCCTTTACGCAACCCCACACTCAACAGGACTCTGCGTCTTCACTCTTTCCTAACAACCCTAAACATAACCCTAACCGCAACAAGAAGCTGAACCCGAGTTAGACCCGAAAAAACACGTACGGTGCCACTTTCTGCCATCAAAAAGTGCTCTCAGCCTAGCCTTTGGGTACACTTGAACTCCCTGGGGGAGCCTTTACGCAACCCCACACTCAACAGGACTCTGCGTCTTCACTCTTTCCTAACAACCCTAAACATAACCCTAAACGCAACAAGAAGCTGAACCCGAGTTAGACCCGAAAAAACACGTACGGTGCCACTTTCTGCCATCAAAACGTGCTCTCAGCGGAAGCCTTTGGGTACACCTGAACTCCCTGGGGGAGCCTTTACGCAACCCCACACTCAACAGGACTCTGCGTCTTCACTCTTTCCTAACAACCCTAAACATAACCCTAACCGCAACAAGAAGCTCAACCCGAGTTAGACCCGAAAAAACACGTACGGTGCCACTTTCTGCCATCAAAAAGTGCTCTCAGCGGAAGCCTTTGGGTACACCTGAACTCCCTGGGGGAGCCTTTACGCAACCCCACACTCAACAGGACTCTGCGTCTTCACTCTTTCCTAACAACCCTAAACATAACCCTAACCGCAACAAGAAGCTGAACCCGAGTTAGACCCGAAAAAACACGTACGGTGCCACTTTCTGCCATCAAAAAGTGCTCTCAGCGGAAGCCTTTGGGTACACTTGAACTCCCTGGGGGAGCCTTTACGCAACCCCACACTCAACAGGACTCTGCGTCTTCACTCTTTCCTAACAACCCTAAACATAACCCTAACCGCAACAAGAAGCTGAACCCGAGTTAGACCCGAAAAAACACGTACGGTGCCACTTTCTGCCATCAAAAAGTGCTCTCAGCGGAAGCCTTTGAGTACACCTGAACTCCCTGGGGGAGCCTTTACGCAACCCCACACTCAACAGGACTCTGCGTCTTCACTCTTTCCTAACAACCCTAAACATAACCCTAACCGCAACAAGAAGCTCAACCCGAGTTAGACCCGAAAAAACACGTACGGTGCCACTTTCTGCCATCAAAAAGTGCTCTCAGCGGAAGCCTTTGGGTACACCTGAACTCCCTGGGGGAGCCTTTACGCAACCCCACACTCAACAGGACTCTGCGTCTTCACTCTTTCCTAACAACCCTAAACATAACCCTAACCACAACAAGAAGCTGAACCCGAGTTAGACCCGAAAAAACACGTACGGTGCCACTTTCTGCCATCAAAAAGTGCTCTCAGCGGAAGCCTTTGGGTACACCTGAACTCCCTGGGGGAGCCTTTACGCAACCCCACACTCAACAGGACTCTGCGTCTTCACTCTTTCCTAACAACCCTAAACATAACCCTAACCGCAACAAGAAGCTGAACCCGAGTTAGACCCGAAAAAACACGTACGGTGCCACTTTCTGCCATCAAAAAGTGCTCTCAGCCTAGCCTTTGGGTACACTTGAACTCCCTGGGGGAGCCTTTACGCAACCCCACACTCAACAGGACTCTGCGTCTTCACTCTTTCCTAACAACCCTAAACATAACCCTAAACGCAACAAGAAGCTGAACCCGAGTTAGACCCGAAAAAACACGTACGGTGCCACTTTCTGCCATCAAAACGTGCTCTCAGCGGAAGCCTTTGGGTACACCTGAACTCCCTGGGGGAGCCTTTACGCAACCCCACACTCAACAGGACTCTGCGTCTTCACTCTTTCCTAACAACCCTAAACATAACCCTAACCGCAACAAGAAGCTCAACCCGAGTTAGACCCGAAAAAACACGTACGGTGCCACTTTCTGCCATCAAAAAGTGCTCTCAGCGGAAGCCTTTGGGTACACCTGAACTCCCTGGGGGAGCCTTTACGCAACCCCACACTCAACAGGACTCTGCGTCTTCACTCTTTCCTAACAACCCTAAACATAACCCTAACCGCAACAAGAAGCTGAACCCGAGTTAGACCCGAAAAAACACGTACGGTGCCACTTTCTGCCATCAAAAAGTGCTCTCAGCGGAAGCCTTTGGGTACACTTGAACTCCCTGGGGGAGCCTTTACGCAACCCCACACTCAACAGGACTCTGCGTCTTCACTCTTTCCTAACAACCCTAAACATAACCCTAACCGCAACAAGAAGCTGAACCCGAGTTAGACCCGAAAAAACACGTACGGTGCCACTTTCTGCCATCAAAAAGTGCTCTCAGCGGAAGCCTTTGAGTACACCTGAACTCCCTGGGGGAGCCTTTACGCAACCCCACACTCAACAGGACTCTGCGTCTTCACTCTTTCCTAACAACCCTAAACATAACCCTAACCGCAACAAGAAGCTGAACCCGAGTTAGACCCGAAAAAACACGTACGGTGCCACTTTCTGCCATCAAAAAGTGCTCTCAGCGGAAGCCTTTGGGTACACCTGAACTCCCTGGGGGAGCCTTTACGCAACCCCACACTCAACAGGACTCTGCGTCTTCACTCTTTCCTAACAACCCTAAACATAACCCTAACCGCAACAAGAAGCTCAACCCGAGTTAGACCCGAAAAAACACGTACGGTGCCACTTTCTGCCGTCAAAAAGTGCTCTCAGCGGAAGCCTTTGGGTACACTTGAACTCCCTGGGGGAGCCTTTACGCAACCCCACACTCAACAGGACTCTGCGTCTTCACTCTTTCCTAACAACCCTAAACATAACCCTAACCGCAACAAGAAGCTCAACCCGAGTTAGACCCGAAAAAACACGTACGGTGCCACTTTCTGCCATCAAAAAGTGCTCTCAGCGGAAGCCTTTGGGTACACCTGAACTCCCTGGGGGAGCCTTTACGCAACCCCACACTCAACAGGACTCTGCGTCTTCACTCTTTCCTAACAACCCTAAACATAACCCTAACCGCAACAAGAAGCTGAACCCGAGTTAGACCCGAAAAAACACGTACGGTGCCACTTTCTGCCATCAAAAAGTGCTCTCAGCGGAAGCCTTTGGGTACACCTGAACTCCCTGGGGGAGCCTTTACGCAACCCCACACTCAACAGGACTCTGAGTCTTCACTCTTTCCTAACAACCCTAAACATAACCCTAACCGCAACAAGAAGCTGAACCCGAGTTAGACCCGAAAAAACACGTACGGTGCCACTTTCTGCCATCAAAAAGTGCTCTCAGCGGAAGCCTTTGGGTACACCTGAACTCCCTGGGGGAGCCTTTACGCAACCCCACACTCAACAGGACTCTGCGTCTTCACTCTTTCCTAACAACCCTAAACATAACCCTAACCGCAACAAGAAGCTCAACCCGAGTTAGACCCGAAAAAACACGTACGGTGCCACTTTCTGCCATCAAAAAGTGCTCTCAGCGGAAGCCTTTGGGTACACTTGAACTCCCTGGGGGAGCCTTTACGCAACCCCACACTCAACAGGACTCTGCGTCTTCACTCTTTCCTAACAACCCTAAACATAACCCTAACCGCAACAAGAAGCTCAACCCGAGTTAGACCCGAAAAAACACGTACGGTGCCACTTTCTGCCATCAAAAAGTGCTCTCAGCGGAAGCCTTTGGGTACACCTGAACTCCCTGGGGGAGCCTTTACGCAACCCCACACTCAACAGGACTCTGCGTCTTCACTCTTTCCTAACAACCCTAAACATAACCCTAACCACAACAAGAAGCTGAACCCGATTTAGACCCGAAAAAACACGTACGGTGCCACTTTCTGCCATCAAAAAGTGCTCTCAGCGGAAGCCTTTGGGTACACCTGAACTCCCTGGGGGAGCCTTTACGCAACCCCACACTCAACAGGACTCTGCGTCTTCACTCTTTCCTAACAACCCTAAACATAACCCTAACCGCAACAAGAAGCTGAACCCGAGTTAGACCCGAAAAAACACGTACGGTGCCACTTTCTGCCATCAAAAAGTGCTCTCAGCGGAAGCCTTTCGGTACACTTGAACTCCCTGGGGGAGCCTTTACGCAACCCCACACTCAACAGGACTCTGTGTCTTCACTCTTTCCTAACAACCCTAAACATAACCCTAAACGCAACAAGAAGCTGAACCCGAGTTAGACCCGAAAAAACACGTACGGTGCCACTTTCTGCCATCAAAAAGTGCTCTCAGCGGAAGCCTTTGGGTACACCTGAACTCCCTGGGGGAGCCTTTACGCAACCCCACACTCAACAGGACTCTGCGTCTTCACTCTTTCCTAACAACCCTAAACATAACCCTAACCGCAACAAGAAGCTGAACCCGAGTTAGACCCGAAAAAACACGTACGGTGCCACTTTCTGCCATCAAAAAGTGCTCTCAGCGGAAGCCTTTGGGTACACCTGAACTCCCTGGGGGAGCCTTTACGCAACCCCACACTCAACAGGACTCTGCGTCTTCACTCTTTCCTAACAACCCTAAACATAACCCTAACCGCAACAAGAAGCTGAACCCGAGTTAGACCCGAAAAAACACGTACGGTGCCACTTTCTGCCATCAAAAAGTGCTCTCAGCGGAAGCCTTTGGGTACACCTGAACTCCCTGGGGGAGCCTTTACGCAACCCCACACTCAACAGGACTCTGCGTCTTCACTCTTTCCTAACAACCCTAAACATAACCCTAACCGCAACAAGAAGCTGAACCCGAGTTAGACCCGAAAAAACACGTACGGTGCCACTTTCTGCCATCAAAAAGTGCTCTCAGCGGAAGCCTTTGGGTACACCTGAACTCCCTGGGGGAGCCTTTACGCAACCCCACACTCAACAGGACTCTGCGTCTTCACTCTTTCCTAACAACCCTAAACA
Organism: Anser brachyrhynchus; assembly: GCF_964034855.1. NCBI lineage: Eukaryota > Metazoa > Chordata > Aves > Anseriformes > Anatidae > Anser > Anser brachyrhynchus. Next base: position 65,300 of record NW_027664107.1, read on the forward strand.
TAACCCTAACCGCAACAAGAAGCTGAACCCGAGTTAGACCCGAAAAAACACGTACGGTGCCACTTTCTGCCCTCCAAAAGTGCTCTCAGCGGAAGCCTTTGGGTACACTTGAACTCCCTGGGGGAGCCTTTACGCAACCCCACACTCAACAGGACTCTGCGTCTTCACTCTTTCCTAACAACCCTAAACATAACCCTAACCGCAACAAGAAGCTGAACCCGAGTTAGACCCGAAAAAACACGTACGGTGCCACTTTCTGCCATCAAAAAGTGCTCTCAGCGGAAGCCTTTGGGTACACCTGAACTCCCTGGGGGAGCCTTTACGCAACCCCACACTCAACAGGACTCTGCGTCTTCACTCTTTCCTAACAACCCTAAACATAACCCTAACCGCAACAAGAAGCTGAACCCGAGTTAGACCCGAAAAAACACGTACGGTGACACTTTCTGCCATCAAAAAGTGCTCTCAGCGGAAGCCTTTGGGTACACCTGAACTCCCTGGGGGAGCCTTTACGCAACCCCACACTCAACAGGACTCTGCGTCTTCACTCTTTCCTAACAACCCTAAACATAACCCTAACCGCAACAAGAAGCTCAACCCGAGTTAGACCCGAAAAAACACGTACGGTGCCACTTTCTGCCATCAAAAAGTGCTCTCAGCGGAAGCCTTTGGGTACACCTGAACTCCCTGGGGGAGCCTTTACGCAACCCCACACTCAACAGGACTCTGCGTCTTCACTCTTTCCTAACAACCCTAAACATAACCCTAACCGCAACAAGAAGCTGAACCCGAGTTAGACCCGAAAAAACACGTACGGTGCCACTTTCTGCCATCAAAAAGTGCTCTCAGCGGAAGCCTTTGGGTACACCTGAACTCCCTGGGGGAGCCTTTACGCAACCCCACACTCAACAGGACTCTGCGTCTTCACTCTTTCCTAACAACCCTAAACATAACCCTAACCGCAACAAGAAGCTGAACCCGAGTTAGACCCGAAAAAACACGTACGGTGCCACTTTCTGCCATCAAAAAGTGCTCTCAGCGGAAGCCTTTGGGTACACCTGAACTCCCTGGGGGAGCCTTTACGCAACCCCACACTCAACAGGACTCTGCGTCTTCACTCTTTCCTAACAACCCTAAACATAACCCTAACCGCAACAAGAAGCTCAACCCGAGTTAGACCCGAAAAAACACGTACGGTGCCACTTTCTGCCATCAAAAAGTGCTCTCAGCGGAAGCCTTTGGGTACACCTGAACTCCCTGGGGGAGCCTTTACGCAACCCCACACTCAACAGGACTCTGCGTCTTCACTCTTTCCTAACAACCCTAAACATAACCCTAACCGCAACAAGAAGCTGAACCCGAGTTAGACCCGAAAAAACACGTACGGTGCCACTTTCTGCCATCAAAAAGTGCTCTCAGCGGAAGCCTTTGGGTACACTTGAACTCCCTGGGGGAGCCTTTATGCAACCCCACACTCAACAGGACTCTGCGTCTTCACTCTTTCCTAACAACCCTAAACATAACCCTAAACGCAACAAGAAGCTGAACCCGAGTTAGACCCAAAAAAACACGTACGGTGCCACTTTCTGCCATCCAAAAGTGCTCTCAGCGGAAGCCTTTGGGTACACCTGAACTCCCTGGGGGAGCCTTTACGCAACCCCACACTCAACAGGACTCTGCGTCTTCACTCTTTCCTAACAACCCTAAACATAACCCTAACCGCAACAAGAAGCTGAACCCGAGTTAGACCCGAAAAAACACGTACGGTGCCACTTTATGCCATCAAAAAGTGCTCTCAGCGGAAGCCTTTGGGTACACCTGAACTCCCTGGGGGAGCCTTTACGCAACCCCACACTCAACAGGACTCTGCGTCTTCACTCTTTCCTAACAACCCTAAACATAACCCTAACCGCAACAAGAAGCTGAACCCGAGTTAGACCCGAAAAAACACGTACGGTGCCACTTTCTGCCATCAAAAAGTGCTCTCAGCGGAAGCCTTTGGGTACACCTGAACTCCCTGGGGGAGCCTTTACGCAACCCCACACTCAACAGGACTCTGCGTCTTCACTCTTTCCTAACAACCCTAAACATAACCCTAACCGGAACAAGAAGCTCAACCCGAGTTAGACCCGAAAAAACACGTACGGTGCCACTTTCTGCCATCAAAAAGTGCTCTCAGCGGAAGCCTTTGGGTACACCTGAACTCCCTGGGGGAGCCTTTACGCAACCCCACACTCAACAGGACTCTGCGTCTTCACTCTTTCCTAACAACCCTAAACATAACCCTAACCGCAACAAGAAGCTGAACCCGAGTTAGACCCGAAAAAACACGTACGGTGCCACTTTCTGCCCTCCAAAAGTGCTCTCAGCGGAAGCCTTTGGGTACACTTGAACTCCCTGGGGGAGCCTTTACGCAACCCCACACTCAACAGGACTCTGCGTCTTCACTCTTTCCTAACAACCCTAAACATAACCCTAACCGGAACAAGAAGCTGAACCCGAGTTAGACCCGAAAAAACACGTACGGTGCCACTTTCTGCCATCAAAAAGTGCTCTCAGCGGAAGCCTTTGGGTACACCTGAACTCCCTGGGGGAGCCTTTACGCAACCCCACACTCAACAGGACTCTGCGTCTTCACTCTTTCCTAACAACCCTAAACATAACCCTAACCGCAACAAGAAGCTGAACCCGAGTTAGACCCGAAAAAACACGTACGGTGACACTTTCTGCCATCAAAAAGTGCTCTCAGCGGAAGCCTTTGGGTACACTTGAACTCCCTGGGGGAGCCTTTACGCAACCCCACACTCAACAGGACTCTGCGTCTTCACTCTTTCCTAACAACCCTAAACATAACCCTAACCGCAACAAGAAGCTGAACCCGAGTTAGACCCGAAAAAACACGTACGGTGCCACTTTCTGCCATCAAAAAGTGCTCTCAGCGGAAGCCTTTGGGTACACCTGAACTCCCTGGGGGAGCCTTTACGCAACCCCACACTCAACAGGACTCTGCGTCTTCACTCTTTCCTAACAACCCTAAACATAACCCTAACCGCAACAAGAAGCTGAACCCGAGTTAGACCCGAAAAAACACGTACGGTGCCACTTTCTGCCATCAAAAAGTGCTCTCAGCGGAAGCCTTTGGGTACACCTGAACTCCCTGGGGGAGCCTTTACGCAACCCCACACTCAACAGGACTCTGAGTCTTCACTCTTTCCTAACAACCCTAAACATAACCCTAACCGCAACAAGAAGCTGAACCCGAGTTAGACCCGAAAAAACACGTACGGTGCCACTTTCTGCCATCAAAAAGTGCTCTCAGCGGAAGCCTTTGGGTACACCTGAACTCCCTGGGGGAGCCTTTACGCAACCCCACACTCAACAGGACTCTGCGTCTTCACTCTTTCCTAACAACCCTAAACATAACCCTAACCGCAACAAGAAGCTCAACCCGAGTTAGACCCGAAAAAACACGTACGGTGCCACTTTCTGCCATCAAAAAGTGCTCTCAGCGGAAGCCTTTGGGTACACTTGAACTCCCTGGGGGAGCCTTTACACAACCCCACACTCAACAGGACTCTGCGTCTTCACTCTTTCCTAACAACCCTAAACATAACCCTAACCGCAACAAGAAGCTGAACCCGAGTTAGACCCGAAAAAACACGTACGGTGCCACTTTCTGCCATCAAAAAGTGCTCTCAGCGGAAGCCTTTGGGTACACCTGAACTCCCTGGGGGAGCCTTTACGCAACCCCACACTCAACAGGACTCTGCGTCTTCACTCTTTCCTAACAACCCTAAACATAACCCTAACCACAACAAGAAGCTGAACCCGAGTTAGACCCGAAAAAACACGTACGGTGCCACTTTCTGCCATCAAAAAGTGCTCTCAGCGGAAGCCTTTGGGTACACCTGAACTCCCTGGGGGAGCCTTTACGCAACCCCACACTCAACAGGACTCTGCGTCTTCACTCTTTCCTAACAACCCTAAACATAACCCTAACCGCAACAAGAAGCTGAACCCGAGTTAGACCCGAAAAAACACGTACGGTGCCACTTTCTGCCATCAAAAAGTGCTCTCAGCGGAAGCCTTTGGGTACACTTGAACTCCCTGGGGGAGCCTTTACGCAACCCCACACTCAACAGGACTCTGCGTCTTCACTCTTTCCTAACAACCCTAAACATAACCCTAACCGCAACAAGAAGCTGAACCCGAGTTAGACCCGAAAAAACACGTACGGTGCCACTTTCTGCCATCCAAAAGTGCTCTCAGCGGAAGCCTTTGGGTACACCTGAACTCCCTGGGGGAGCCTTTACGCAACCCCACACTCAACAGGACTCTGCGTCTTCACTCTTTCCTAACAACCCTAAACATAACCCTAACCGCAACAAGAAGCTGAACCCGAGTTAGACCCGAAAAAACACGTACGGTGCCACTTTCTGCCATCAAAAAGTGCTCTCAGCGGAAGCCTTTGGGTACACCTGAACTCCCTGGGGGAGCCTTTACGCAACCCCACACTCAACAGGACTCTGCGTCTTCACTCTTTCCTAACAACCCTAAACATAACCCTAACCGCTACAAGAAGCTGAACCCGAGTTAGACCCGAAAAAACACGTACGGTGCCACTTTCTGCCATCAAAAAGTGCTCTCAGCGGAAGCCTTTGGGTACACCTGAACTCCCTGGGGGAGCCTTTACGCAACCCCACACTCAACAGGACTCTGCGTCTTCACTCTTTCCTAACAACCCTAAACATAACCCTAACCGCAACAAGAAGCTCAACCCGAGTTAGACCCGAAAAAACACGTACGGTGCCACTTTCTGCCATCAAAAAGTGCTCTCAGCGGAAGCCTTTGGGTACACCTGAACTCCCTGGGGGAGCCTTTACGCAACCCCACACTCAACAGGACTCTGCGTCTTCACTCTTTCCTAACAACCCTAAACATAACCCTAACCGCAACAAGAAGCTCAACCCGAGTTAGACCCGAAAAAACATGTACGGTGCCACTTTCTGCCATCAAAAAGTGCTCTCAGCGGAAGCCTTTGGGTACACTTGAACTCCCTGGGGGAGCCTTTACGCAACCCCACACTCAACAGGACTCTGCGTCTTCACTCTTTCCTAACAACCCTAAACATAACCCTAACCGCAACAAGAAGCTGAACCCGAGTTAGACCCGAAAAAACACGTACGGTGCCACTTTCTGCCATCAAAAAGTGCTCTCAGCGGAAGCCTTTGGGTACACCTGAACTCCCTGGGGGAGCCTTTACGCAACCCCACACTCAACAGGACTCTGCGTCTTCACTCTTTCCTAACAACCCTAAACATAACCCTAACCGCAACAAGAAGCTGAACCCGAGTTAGACCCGAAAAAACACGTACGGTGCCACTTTCTGCCATCAAAAAGTGCTCTCAGCGGAAGCCTTTGGGTACACCTGAACTCCCTGGGGGAGCCTTTACGCAACCCCACACTCAACAGGACTCTGCGTCTTCACTCTTTCCTAACAACCCTAAACATAACCCTAACCGCAACAAGAAGCTGAACCCGAGTTAGACCCGAAAAAACACGTACGGTGCCACTTTCTGCCATCAAAAAGTGCTCTCAGCGGAAGCCTTTGGGTACACTTGAACTCCCTGGGGGAGCCTTTACGCAACCCCACACTCAACAGGACTCTGCGTCTTCACTCTTTCCTAACAACCCTAAACATAACCCTAACCGCAACAAGAAGCTCAACCCGAGTTAGACCCGAAAAAACACGTACGGTGCCACTTTCTGCCATCAAAAAGTGCTCTCAGCGGAAGCCTTTGGGTACACCTGAACTCCCTGGGGGAGCCTTTACGCAACCCCACACTCAACAGGACTCTGCGTCTTCACTCTTTCCTAACAACCCTAAACATAACCCTAACCGCAACAAGAAGCTGAACCCGAGTTAGACCCGAAAAAACACGTACGGTGCCACTTTCTGCCATCAAAAAGTGCTCTCAGCGGAAGCCTTTGGGTACACCTGAACTCCCTGGGGGAGCCTTTACGCAACCCCACACTCAACAGGACTCTGCGTCTTCACTCTTTCCTAACAACCCTAAACATAACCCTAACCGCAACAAGAAGCTGAACCCGAGTTAGACCCGAAAAAACACGTACGGTGCCACTTTCTGCCATCAAAAAGTGCTCTGAGCGGAAGCCTTTGGGTACACCTGAACTCCCTGGGGGAGCCTTTACGCAACCCCACACTCAACAGGACTCTGCGTCTTCACTCTTTCCTAACAACCCTAAACATAACCCTAACCGCAACAAGAAGCTGAACCCGAGTTAGACCCGAAAAAACACGTACGGTGCCACTTTCTGCCATCAAAAAGTGCTCTCAGCGGAAGCCTTTGGGTACACCTGAACTCCCTGGGGGAGCCTTTACGCAACCCCACACTCAACAGGACTCTGCGTCTTCACTCTTTCCTAACAACCCTAAACATAACCCTAACCGCAACAAGAAGCTCAACCCGAGTTAGACCCGAAAAAACACGTACGGTGCCACTTTCTGCCCTCCAGAAGTGCTCTCAGCGGAAGCCTTTGGGTACACCTGAACTCCCTGGGGGAGCCTTTACGCAACCCCACACTCAACAGGACTCTGCGTCTTCACTCTTTCCTAACAACCCTAAACATAACCCTAACCGCAACAAGAAGCTGAACCCGAGTTAGACCCGAAAAAACACGTACGGTGCCACTTTCTGCCATCAAAAAGTGCTCTCAGCGGAAGCCTTTGGGTACACCTGAACTCCCTGGGGGAGCCTTTACGCAACCCCACACTCAACAGGACTCTGCGTCTTCACTCTTTCCTAACAACCCTAAACATAACCCTAACCGCAACAAGAAGCTCAACCCGAGTTAGACCCGAAAAAACACGTACGGTGCCACTTTCTGCCATCAAAAAGTGCTCTCAGCGGAAGCCTTTGGGTACACCTGAACTCCCTGGGGGAGCCTTTACGCAACCCCACACTCAACAGGACTCTGCGTCTTCACTCTTTCCTAACAACCCTGAACATAACCCTAACCGCAACAAGAAGCTGAACCCGAGTTAGACCCGAAAAAACACGTACGGTGCCACTTTCTGCCATCAAAAAGTTCTCTCAGCGGAAGCCTTTGGGTACACCTGAACTCCCTGGGGGAGCCTTTACGCAACCCCACACTCAACAGGACTCTGCGTCTTCACTCTTTCCTAACAACCCTAAACATAACCCTAACCGCAACAAGAAGCTCAACCCGAGTTAGACCCGAAAAAACACGTACGGTGCCACTTTCTGCCATCAAAAAGTGCTCTCAGCGGAAGCCTTTGGGTACACCTGAACTCCCTGGGGGAGCCTTTACGCAACCCCACACTCAACAGGACTCTGCGTCTTCACTCTTTCCTAACAACCCTAAACATAACCCTAACCACAACAAGAAGCTGAACCCGAGTTAGACCCGAAAAAACACGGACGGTGCCACTTTCTGCCATCAAAAAGTGCTCTCAGCGGAAGCCTTTGGGTACACCTGAACTCCCTGGGGGAGCCTTTACGCAACCCCACACTCAACAGGACTCTGCGTCTTCACTCTTTCCTAACAACCCTAAACATAACCCTAACCGCAACAAGAAGCTGAACCCGAGTTAGACCCGAAAAAACACGTACGGTGCCACTTTCTGCCATCAAAAAGTGCTCTCAGCGGAAGCCTTTGGGTACACCTGAACTCCCTGGGGGAGCCTTTACGCAACCCCACACTCAACAGGACTCTGCGTCTTCACTCTTTCCTAACAACCCTAAACATAACCCTAACCGCAACAAGAAGCTGAACCCGAGTTAGACCCGAAAAAACACGTACGGTGCCACTTTCTGCCATCAAAAAGTGCTCTCAGCGGAAGCCTTTGGGTACACCTGAACTCCCTGGGGGAGCCTTTACGCAACCCCACACTCAACAGGACTCTGAGTCTTCACTCTTTCCTAACAACCCTAAACATAACCCTAACCGCAACAAGAAGCTGAACCCGAGTTAGACCCGAAAAAACACGTACGGTGCCACTTTCTGCCATCAAAAAGTGCTCTCAGCGGAAGCCTTTGGGTACACCTGAACTCCCTGGGGGAGCCTTTACGCAACCGCACACTCAACAGGACTCTGCGTCTTCACTCTTTCCTAACAACCCTAAACATAACCCTAACCGCAACAAGAAGCTGAACCCGAGTTAGACCCGAAAAAACACGTACGGTGCCACTTTCTGCCATCAAAAAGTGCTCTCAGCGGAAGCCTTTGGGTACACCTGAACTCCCTGGGGGAGCCTTTACGCAACCCCACACTCAACAGGACTCTGCGTCTTCACTCTTTCCTAACAACCCTAAACATAACCCTAACCGCAACAAGAAGCTCAACCCGAGTTAGACCCGAAAAAACACGTACGGTGCCACTTTCTGCCATCAAAAAGTGCTCTCAGCGGAAGCCTTTGGGTACACCTGAACTCCCTGGGGGAGCCTTTACGCAACCCCACACTCAACAGGACTCTGCGTCTTCACTCTTTCCTAACAACCCTGAACATAACCCTAACCGCAACAAGAAGCTGAACCCGAGTTAGACCCGAAAAAACACGTACGGTGCCACTTTCTGCCATCAAAAAGTGCTCTCAGCGGAAGCCTTTGGGTACACCTGAACTCCCTGGGGGAGCCTTTACGCAACCCCACACTCAACAGGACTCTGCGTCTTCACTCTTTCCTAACAACCCTAAACATAACCCTAACCGCAACAAGAAGCTCAACCCGAGTTAGACCCGAAAAAACACGTACGGTGCCACTTTCTGCCATCAAAAAGTGCTCTCAGCGGAAGCCTTTGGGTACACCTGAACTCCCTGGGGGAGCCTTTACGCAACCCCACACTCAACAGGACTCTGCGTCTTCACTCTTTCCTAACAACCCTAAACATAACCCTAACCGCAACAAGAAGCTGAACCCGAGTTAGACCCGAAAAAACACGGACGGTGCCACTTTCTGCCATCAAAAAGTGCTCTCAGCGGAAGCCTTTGGGTACACCTGAACTCCCTGGGGGAGCCTTTACGCAACCCCACACTCAACAGGACTCTGCGTCTTCACTCTTTCCTAACAACCCTAAACATAACCCTAACCGCAACAAGAAGCTGAACCCGAGTTAGACCCGAAAAAACACGTACGGTGCCACTTTCTGCCATCAAAAAGTGCTCTCAGCGGAAGCCTTTGGGTACACCTGAACTCCCTGGGGGAGCCTTTACGCAACCCCACACTCAACAGGACTCTGCGTCTTCACTCTTTCCTAACAACCCTAAACATAACCCTAACCGCAACAAGAAGCTGAACCCGAGTTAGACCCGAAAAAACACGTACGGTGCCACTTTCTGCCATCAAAAAGTGCTCTCAGCGGAAGCCTTTGGGTACACCTGAACTCCCTGGGGGAGCCTTTACGCAACCCCACACTCAACAGGACTCTGAGTCTTCACTCTTTCCTAACAACCCTAAACATAACCCTAACCGCAACAAGAAGGTGAACCCGAGTTAGACCCGAAAAAACACGTACGGTGCCATTTTCTGCCATCAAAAAGTGCTCTCAGCGGAAGCCTTTGGGTACACCTGAACTCCCTGGGGGAGCCTTTACGCAACCCCACACTCAACAGGACTCTGCGCCTTCACTCTTTCCTAACAACCCTAAACATAACCCTAACCGCAACAAGAAGCTGAACCCGAGTTAGACCCGAAAAAACACGTACGGTGCCACTTTCTGCCATCAAAAAGTGCTCTCAGCGGAAGCCTTTGGGTACACTTGAACTCCCTGGGGGAGCCTTTACGCAACCCCACACTCAACAGGACTCTGCGTCTTCACTCTTTCCTAACAACCCTAAACATAACCCTAACCGCAACAATAAGCTCAACCCGAGTTAGACCCGAAAAAACACGTACGGTGCCACTTTCTGCCATCAAAAAGTGCTCTCAGCGGAAGCCTTTGGGTACACCTGAACTCCCAGGGGGAGCCTTTACGCAACCCCACACTCAACAGGACTCTGCGTCTTCACTCTTTCCTAACAACCCTAAACATAACCCTAACCGCAACAAGAAGCTGAACCCGAGTTAGACCCGAAAAAACACGTACGGTGCCACTTTCTGCCATCAAAAAGTGCTCTCAGCGGAAGCCTTTGGGTACACCTGAACTCCCTGGGGGAGCCTTTACGCAACCCCACACTCAACAGGACTCTGCGTCTTCACTCTTTCCTAACAACCCTAAACATAACCCTAACCGCAACAAGAAGCTCAACCCGAGTTAGACCCGAAAAAACACGTACGGTGCCACTTTCTGCCGTCAAAAAGTGCTCTCAGCGGAAGCCTTTGGGTACACTTGAACTCCCTGGGGGAGCCTTTACGCAACCCCACACTCAACAGGACTCTGCGTCTTCACTCTTTCCTAACAACCCTAAACATAACCCTAACCGCAACAAGAAGCTCAACCCGAGTTAGACCCGAAAAAACACGTACGGTGCCACTTTCTGCCATCAAAAAGTGCTCTCAGCGGAAGCCTTTGGGTACACCTGAACTCCCTGGGGGAGCCTTTACGCAACCCCACACTCAACAGGACTCTGCGTCTTCACTCTTTCCTAACAACCCTAAACATAACCCTAACCGCAACAAGAAGCTGAACCCGAGTTAGACCCGAAAAAACACGTACGGTGCCACTTTCTGCCATCAAAAAGTGCTCTCAGCGGAAGCCTTTGGGTACACCTGAACTCCCTGGGGGAGCCTTTACGCAACCCCACACTCAACAGGACTCTGCGTCTTCACTCTTTCCTAACAACCCTAAACATAACCCTAACCGCAACAAGAAGCTGAACCCGAGTTAGACCCGAAAAAACACGTACGGTGCCACTTTCTGCCATCAAAAAGTGCTCTCAGCGGAAGCCTTTGGGTACACCTGAACTCCCTGGGGGAGCCTTTACGCAACCCCACACTCAACAGGACTCTGCGTCTTCACTCTTTCCTAACAACCCTAAACATAACCCTAACCGCAACAAGAAGCTCAACCCGAGTTAGACCCGAAAAAACACGTACGGTGCCACTTTCTGCCATCAAAAAGTGCTCTCAGCGGAAGCCTTTGGGTACACCTGAACTCCCTGGGGGAGCCTTTACGCAACCCCACACTCAACAGGACTCTGCGTCTTCACTCTTTCCTAACAACCCTAAACATAACCCTAACCGCAACAAGAAGCTGAACCCGAGTTAGACCCGAAAAAACACGTACGGTGCCACTTTCTGCCATCAAAAAGTGCTCTCAGCGGAAGCCTTTGGGTACACCTGAACTACCCTGGGGGAGCCTTTACGCAACCCCACACTCAACAGGACTCTGCGTCTTCACTCTTTCCTAACAACCCTAAACATAACCCTAACCGCAACAAGAAGCTCAACCCGAGTTAGACCCGAAAAAACACGTACGGTGCCACTTTCTGCCATCAAAAAGTGCTCTCAGCGGAAGCCTTTGGGTACACCTGAACTCCCCTGGGGGAGCCTTTACGCAACCCCACACTCAACAGGACTCTGAGTCTTCACTCTTTCCTAACAACCCTAAACATAACCCTAACCGCAACAAGAAGCTGAACCCGAGTTAGACCCGAAAAAACACGTACGGTGCCATTTTCTGCCATCAAAAAGTTGCTCTCAGCGGAAGCCTTTGGGTACACCTGAACTCCCTGGGGGAGCCTTTACGCAACCCCACACTCAACAGGGCTCTGCGTCTTCACTCTTTCCTAACAACCCTAAACATAACCCTAACCGCAACAAGAAGCTGAACCCGAGTTAGACCCGAAAAAACACGTACGGTGCCACTTTCTGCCATCAAAAAGTGCTCTCAGCGGAAGCCTTTGGGTACACTTGAACTCCCTGGGGGAGCCTTTACGCAACCCCACACTCAACAGGACTCTGCGTCTTCACTCTTTCCTAACAACCCTAAACATAACCCTAACCGCAACAAGAAGCTGAACCCGAGTTAGACCCGAAAAAACACGTACGGTGCCACTTTCTGCCATCAAAAAGTGCTCTCAGCGGAAGCCTTTGGGTACACCTGAACTCCCTGGGGGAGCCTTTACGCAACCCCACACTCAACAGGACTCTGCGTCTTCACTCTTTCCTAACAACCCTAAACATAACCCTAACCGCAACAAGAAGCTGAACCCGAGTTAGACCCGAAAAAACACGTACGGTGCCACTTTCTGCCATCAAAAAGTGCTCTCAGCGGAAGCCTTTGGGTACACCTGAACTCCCTGGGGAGCCTTTACGCAACCCCACACTCAACAGGACTCTGCGTCTTCACTCTTTCCTAACAACCCTAAACATAACCCTAACCGCAACAAGAAGCTCAACCCGAGTTAGACCCGAAAAAACACGTACGGTGCCACTTTCTGCCGTCAAAAAGTGCTCTCAGCGGAAGCCTTTGGGTACACTTGAACTCCCTGGGGAGCCTTTACGCAACCCACACTCAACAGGACTCTGCGTCTTCACTCTTTCCTAACAACCCTAAACATAACCCTAACCGCAACAAGAAGCTGAACCCGAGTTAGACCCGAAAAAAACACGTACCGGTGCCACTTTCTGCCATCAAAAAGTGCTCTCAGCGGAAGCCTTTGGGTACACCTGAACTCCCTGGGGGAGCCTTTACGCAACCCCACACTCAACAGGACTCTGCGTCTTCACTCTTTCCTAACAACCCTAAACATAACCCTAACCGCAACAAGAAGCTGAACCCGAGTTAGACCCGAAAAAACACGTACGGTGCCACTTTCTGCCATCAAAAAGTGCTCTCAGCGGAAGCCTTTGGGTACACCTGAACTCCCTGGGGGAGCCTTTACGCAACCCCACACTCAACAGGACTCTGAGTCTTCACTCTTTCCTAACAACCCTAAACATAACCCTAACCGCAACAAGAAGCTGAACCCGAGTTAGACCCGAAAAAACACGTACGGTGCCACTTTCTGCCATCAAAAAGTGCTCTCAGCGGAAGCCTTTGGGTACACCTGAACTCCCTGGGGGAGCCTTTACGCAACCCCACACTCAACAGGACTCTGCGTCTTCACTCTTTCCTAACAACCCTAAACATAACCCTAACCGCAACAAGAAGCTGAACCCGAGTTAGACCCGAAAAAACACGTACGGTGCCACTTTCTGCCATCAAAAAGTGCTCTCAGCGGAAGCCTTTGGGTACACTTGAACTCCCTGGGGGAGCCTTTACGCAACCCCACACTCAACAGGACTCTGCGTCTTCACTCTTTCCTAACAACCCTAAACATAACCCTAACCGCAACAAGAAGCTCAACCCGAGTTAGACCCGAAAAAACACGTACGGTGCCACTTTCTGCCATCAAAAAGTGCTCTCAGCGGAAGCCTTTGGGTACACCTGAACTCCCTGGGGGAGCCTTTACGCAACCCCACACTCAACAGGACTCTGCGTCTTCACTCTTTCCTAACAACCCTAAACATAACCCTAACCACAACAAGAAGCTGAACCCGAGTTAGACCCGAAAAAACACGTACGGTGCCACTTTCTGCCCTCCAAAAGTGCTCTCAGCGGAAGCCTTTGGGTACACCTGAACTCCCTGGGGGAGCCTTTACGCAACCCCACACTCAACAGGACTCTGCGTCTTCACTCTTTCCTAACAACCCTAAACATAACCCTAACCGCAACAAGAAGCTGAACCCGAGTTAGACCCGAAAAAACACGTACGGTGCCACTTTCTGCCATCAAAAAGTGCTCTCAGCGGAAGCCTTTGGGTACACCTGAACTCCCTGGGGGAGCCTTTACGCAACCCCACACTCAACAGGACTCTGCGTCTTCACTCTTTCCTAACAACCCTAAACATAACCCTAACCGCAACAAGAAGCTGAACCCGAGTTAGACCCGAAAAAACACGTACGGTGCCACTTTCTGCCATCAAAAAGTGCTCTCAGCGGAAGCCTTTGGGTACACCTGAACTCCCTGGGGGAGCCTTTACGCAACCCCACACTCAACAGGACTCTGCGTCTTCACTCTTTCCTAACAACCCTAAACATAACCCTAACCGCAACAAGAAGCTCAACCCGAGTTAGACCCGAAAAAACACGTACGGTGCCACTTTCTGCCATCAAAAAGTGCTCTCAGCGGAAGCCTTTGGGTACACCTGAACTCCCTGGGGGAGCCTTTACGCAACCCCACACTCAACAGGACTCTGCGTCTTCACTCTTTCCTAACAACCCTAAACATAACCCTAACCGCAACAAGAAGCTGAACCCGAGTTAGACCCGAAAAAACACGTACGGTGCCACTTTCTGCCATCAAAAAGTGCTCTCAGCGGAAGCCTTTGGGTACACCTGAACTCCCTGGGGGAGCCTTTACGCAACCCCACACTCAACAGGACTCTGCGTCTTCACTCTTTCCTAACAACCCTAAACATAACCCTAACCGCAACAAGAAGCTGAACCCGAGTTAGACCCGAAAAAACACGTACGGTGCCACTTTCTGCCATCAAAAAGTGCTCTCAGCGGAAGCCTTTGGGTACACCTGAACTCCCTGGGGGAGCCTTTACGCAACCCCACACTCAACAGGACTCTGCGTCTTCACTCTTTCCTAACAACCCTAAACATAACCCTAACCGCAACAAGAAGCTGAACCCGAGTTAGACCCGAAAAAACACGTACGGTGCCACTTTCTGCCATCAAAAAGTGCTCTCAGCGGAAGCCTTTGGGTACACCTGAACTCCCTGGGGGAGCCTTTACGCAACCCCACACTCAACAGGACTCTGCGTCTTCACTCTTTCCTAACAACCCTAAACATAACCCTAACCACAACAAGAAGCTGAACCCGAGTTAGACCCGAAAAAACACGTACGGTGCCACTTTCTGCCATCAAAAAGTGCTCTCAGCGGAAGCCTTTGGGTACACCTGAACTCCCTGGGGGAGCCTTTACGCAACCCCACACTCAACAGGACTCTGCGTCTTCACTCTTTCCTAACAACCCTAAACATAACCCTAACCGCAACAAGAAGCTGAACCCGAGTTAGACCCAAAAAAACACGTACGGTGCCACTTTCTGCCATCAAAAAGTGCTCTCAGCGGAAGCCTTTGGGTACACCTGAACTCCCTGGGGGAGCCTTTACGCAACCCCACACTCAACAGGACTCTGCGTCTTCACTCTTTCCTAACAACCCTAAACATAACCCTAACCGCAACAAGAAGCTCAACCCGAGTTAGACCCGAAAAAACACGTACGGTGCCACTTTCTGCCATCAAAAAGTGCTCTCAGCGGAAGCCTTTGGGTACACCTGAACTCCCTGGGGGAGCCTTTACGCAACCCCACACTCAACAGGACTCTGAGTCTTCACTCTTTCCTAACAACCCTAAACATAACCCTAACCGCAACAAGAAGCTGAACCCGAGTTAGACCCGAAAAAACACGTACGGTGCCACTTTCTGCCATCAAAAAGTGCTCTCAGCGGAAGCCTTTGGGTACACCTGAACTCCCTGGGGGAGCCTTTACGCAACCCCACACTCAACAGGACTCTGCGTCTTCACTCTTTCCTAACAACCCTAAACATAACCCTAACCGCAACAAGAAGCTGAACCCGAGTTAGACCCGAAAAAACACGTACGGTGCCACTTTCTGCCATCAAAAAGTGCTCTCAGCGGAAGCCTTTGGGTACACCTGAACTCCCTGGGGGAGCCTTTACGCAACCCCACACTCAACAGGACTCTGCGTCTTCACTCTTTCCTAACAACCCTAAACATAACCCTAACCGCAACAAGAAGCTGAACCCGAGTTAGACCCGAAAAAACACGTACGGTGCCACTTTCTGCCATCAAAAAGTGCTCTCAGCGGAAGCCTTTGGGTACACCTGAACTCCCTGGGGGAGCCTTTACGCAACCCCACACTCAACAGGACTCTGCGTCTTCACTCTTTCCTAACAACCCTAAACATAACCCTAACCACAACAAGAAGCTGAACCCGAGTTAGACCCGAAAAAACACGTACGGTGCCACTTTCTGCCATCAAAAAGTGCTCTCAGCGGAAGCCTTTGGGTACACCTGAACTCCCTGGGGGAGCCTTTACGCAACCCCACACTCAACAGGACTCTGCGTCTTCACTCTTTCCTAACAACCCTAAACATAACCCTAACCGCAACAAGAAGCTCAACCCGAGTTAGACCCGAAAAAACACGTACGGTGCCACTTTCTGCCATCAAAAAGTGCTCTCAGCGGAAGCCTTTGGGTACACCTGAACTCCCTGGGGGAGCCTTTACGCAACCCCACACTCAACAGGACTCTGCGTCTTCACTCTTTCCTAACAACCCTAAACATAACCCTAAACGCAACAAGAAGCTGAACCCGAGTTAGACCCGAAAAAACACGTACGGTGCCACTTTCTGCCATCAAAAAGTGCTCTCAGCGGAAGCCTTTGGGTACACCTGAACTCCCTGGGGGAGCCTTTACGCAACCCCACACTCAACAGGACTCTGCGTCTTCACTCTTTCCTAACAACCCTAAACATAACCCTAACCGCAACAAGAAGCTCAACCCGAGTTAGACCCGAAAAAACACGTACGGTGACACTTTCTGCCATCAAAAAGTGCTCTCAGCGGAAGCCTTTGGGTACACCTGAACTCCCTGGGGGAGCCTTTACGCAACCCCACACTCAACAGGACTCTGCGTCTTCACTCTTTCCTAACAACCCTAAACATAACCCTAACCGCAACAAGAAGCTGAACCCGAGTTAGACCCGAAAAAACACGTACGGTGCCACTTTCTGCCATCAAAAAGTGCTCTCAGCGGAAGCCTTTGGGTACACCTGAACTCCCTGGGGGAGCCTTTACGCAACCCCACACTCAACAGGACTCTGCGTCTTCACTCTTTCCTAACAACCCTAAACATAACCCTAACCGCAACAAGAAGCTGAACCCGAGTTAGACCCGAAAAAACACGTACGGTGCCACTTTCTGCCATCAAAAAGTGCTCTCAGCGGAAGCCTTTGGGTACACTTGAACTCCCTGGGGGAGCCTTTACGCAACCCCACACTCAACAGGACTCTGCGTCTTCACTCTTTCCTAACAACCCTAAACATAACCCTAACCGCAACAAGAAGCTGAACCCGAGTTAGACCCGAAAAAACACGTACGGTGCCACTTTCTGCCATCAAAAAGTGCTCTCAGCGGAAGCCTTTGGGTACACCTGAACTCCCTGGGGGAGCCTTTACGCAACCCCACACTCAACAGGACTCTGCGTCTTCACTCTTTCCTAACAACCCTAAACATAACCCTAACCGCAACAAGAAGCTGAACCCGAGTTAGACCCGAAAAAACACGTACGGTGCCACTTTCTGCCATCAAAAAGTGCTCTCAGCGGAAGCCTTTGGGTACACCTGAACTCCCTGGGGGAGCCTTTACGCAACCCCACACTCAACAGGACTCTGCGTCTTCACTCTTTCCTAACAACCCTAAACATAACCCTAACCGCAACAAGAAGCTGAACCCGAGTTAGACCCGAAAAAACACGTACGGTGCCACTTTCTGCCGTCAAAAAGTGCTCTCAGCGGAAGCCTTTGGGTACACCTTGAACTCCCTGGGGGAGCCTTTACGCAACCCCACACTCAACAGGACTCTGCGTCTTCACTCTTTCCTAACAACCCTAAACATAACCCTAACCGCAACAAGAAGCTCAACCCGAGTTAGACCCGAAAAAACACGTACGGTGCCACTTTCTGCCATCAAAAAGTGCTCTCAGCGGAAGCCTTTGGGTACACCTGAACTCCCTGGGGGAGCCTTTACGCAACCCCACACTCAACAGGACTCTGCGTCTTCACTCTTTCCTAACAACCCTAAACATAACCCTAACCGCAACAAGAAGCTCAACCCGAGTTAGACCCGAAAAAACACGTACGGTGCCACTTTCTGCCATCAAAAAGTGCTCTCAGCGGAAGCCTTTGGGTACACCTGAACTCCCTGGGGGAGCCTTTACGCAACCCCACACTCAACAGGACTCTGAGTCTTCACTCTTTCCTAACAACCCTAAACATAACCCTAACCGCAACAAGAAGCTGAACCCGAGTTAGACCCGAAAAAACACGTACGGTGCCACTTTCTGCCATCAAAAAGTGCTCTCAGCGGAAGCCTTTGGGTACACCTGAACTCCCTGGGGGAGCCTTTACGCAACCCCACACTCAACAGGACTCTGCGTCTTCACTCCTTCCTAACAACCCTAAGCATAACCCTAACCGCAACAAGAAGCTGAACCCGAGTTAGACCCGAAAAAACACGTACGGTGCCACTTTCTGCCATCAAAAAGTGCTCTCAGCGGAAGCCTTTGGGTACACTTGAACTCCCTGGGGGAGCCTTTACGCAACCCCACACTCAACAGGACTCTGCGTCTTCACTCTTTCCTAACAACCCTAAACATAACCCTAACCGCAACAAGAAGCTCAACCCGAGTTAGACCCGAAAAAACACGTACGGTGCCACTTTCTGCCATCAAAAAGTGCTCTCAGCGGAAGCCTTTGGGTACACCTGAACTCCCTGGGGGAGCCTTTACGCAACCCCACACTCAACAGGACTCTGCGTCTTCACTCTTTCCTAACAACCCTAAACATAACCCTAACCACAACAAGAAGCTCAACCCGAGTTAGACCCGAAAAAAACACGTACGGTGCCACTTTCTGCCATCAAAAAGTGCTCTCAGCGGAAGCCTTTGGGTACACCTGAACTCCCTGGGGGAGCCTTTACGCAACCCCACACTCAACAGGACTCTGCGTCTTCACTCTTTCCTAACAACCCTAAACATAACCCTAACCGCAACAAGAAGCTGAACCCGAGTTAGACCCGAAAAAACACGTACGGTGCCACTTTCTGCCATCAAAAAGTGCTCTCAGCGGAAGCCTTTGGGTACACTTGAACTCCCTGGGGGAGCCTTCACGCAACCCCACACTCAACAGGACTCTGCGTCTTCACTCTTTCCTAACAACCCTAAACATAACCCTAACCGCAACAAGAAGCTGAACCCGAGTTAGACCCGAAAAAACACGTACGGTGCCACTTTCTGCCATCAAAAAGTGCTCTCAGCGGAAGCCTTTGGGTACACCTGAACTCCCTGGGGGAGCCTTTACGCAACCCCACACTCAACAGGACTCTGCGTCTTCACTCTTTCCTAACAACCCTAAACATAACCCTAACCGCAACAAGAAGCTGAACCCGAGTTAGACCCGAAAAAACACGTACGGTGCCACTTTCTGCCATCAAAAAGTGCTCTCAGCGGAAGCCTTTGGGTACACCTGAACTCCCTGGGGGAGCCTTTACGCAACCCCACACTCAACAGGACTCTGCGTCTTCACTCTTTCCTAACAACCCTAAACATAACCCTAACCGCAACAAGAAGCTCAACCCGAGTTAGACCGAAAAAACACGTACGGTGCCACTTTCTGCCATCAAAAAGTGCTCTCAGCGGAAGCCTTTGGGTACACCTGAACTCCCTGGGGGAGCCTTTACGCAACCCCACACTCAACAGGACTCTGCGTCTTCACTCTTTCCTAACAACCCTAAACATAACCCTAACCGCAACAAGAAGCTGAACCCGAGTTAGACCCGAAAAAACACGTACGGTGCCACTTTATGCCATCAAAAAGTGCTCTCAGCGGAAGCCTTTGGGTACACTTGAACTCCCTGGGGGAGCCTTTACGCAACCCCACACTCAACAGGACTCTGCGTCTTCACTCTTTCCTAACAACCCTAAACATAACCCTAACCGCAACAAGAAGCTGAACCCGAGTTAGACCCGAAAAACACGTACGGTGCCACTTTCTGCCATCAAAAAGTGCTCTCAGCGGAAGCCTTTGGGTACACCTGAACTCCCTGGGGGAGCCTTTACGCAACCCCACACTCAACAGGACTCTGCGTCTTCACTCTTTCCTAACAACCCTAAACATAACCCTAACCGCAACAAGAAGCTGAACCCGAGTTAGACCCGAAAAAACACGTACGGTGCCACTTTCTGCCATCAAAAAGTGCTCTCAGCGGAAGCCTTTGGGTACACCTGAACTCCCTGGGGGAGCCTTACGCAACCCCACACTCAACAGGACTCTGCGTCTTCACTCTTTCCTAACAACCCTAAACATAACCCTAACCGCAACAAGAAGCTGAACCCGAGTTAGACCCGAAAAAACACGTACGGTGCCACTTTCTGCCATCAAAAAGTGCTCTCAGCGGAAGCCTTTGGGTACACTTGAACTCCCTGGGGGAGCCTTTACGCAACCCCACACTCAACAGGACTCTGCGTCTTCACTCTTTCCTAACAACCCTAAACATAACCCTAACCGCAACAAGAAGCTGAACCCGAGTTAGACCCGAAAAAACACGTACGGTGCCACTTTCTGCCATCAAAAAGTGCTCTCAGCGGAAGCCTTTGGGTACACCTGAACTCCCTGGGGGAGCCTTTACGCAACCCCACACTCAACAGGACTCTGCGTCTTCACTCTTTCCTAACAACCCTAAACATAACCCTAACCGCAACAAGAAGCTGAACCCGAGTTAGACCCGAAAAAACACGTACGGTGCCACTTTCTGCCATCAAAAAGTGCTCTCAGCGGAAGCCTTTGGGTACACCTGAACTCCCTGGGGGAGCCTTTACGCAACCCCACACTCAGCAGGACTCTGCGTCTTCACTCTTTCCTAACAACCCTAAACATAACCCTAACCGCAACAAGAAGCTCAACCCGAGTTAGACCCGAAAAAACACGTACGGTGCCACTTTCTGCCATCAAAAAGTGCTCTCAGCGGAAGCCTTTGGGTACACCTGAACTCCCTGGGGGAGCCTTTACACAACCCCACACTCAACAGGACTCTGCGTCTTCACTCTTTCCTAACAACCCTAAACATAACCCTAACCGCAACAAGAAGCTGAACCCGAGTTAGACCCGAAAAAACACGGACGGTGCCACTTTCTGCCATCAAAAAGTGCTCTCAGCGGAAGCCTTTGGGTACACCTGAACTCCCTGGGGGAGCCTTTACGCAACCCCACACTCAACAGGACTCTGCGTCTTCACTCTTTCCTAACAACCCTAAACATAACCCTAACCGCAACAAGAAGCTGAACCCGAGTTAGACCCGAAAAAACACGTACGGTGCCACTTTCTGCCATCAAAAAGTGCTCTCAGCGGAAGCCTTTGGGTACACCTGAACTCCCTGGGGGAGCCTTTACGCAACCCCACACTCAACAGGACTCTGCGTCTTCACTCTTTCCTAACAACCCTAAACATAACCCTAACCGCAACAAGAAGCTCAACCCGAGTTAGACCCGAAAAAACACGTACGGTGCCACTTTCTGCCATCAAAAAGTGCTCTCAGCGGAAGCCTTTGGGTACACCTGAACTCCCTGGGGGAGCCTTTACGCAACCCCACACTCAACAGGACTCTGCGTCTTCACTCTTTCCTAACAACCCTAAACATAACCCTAACCGCAACAAGAAGCTGAACCCGAGTTAGACCCGAAAAAACACGTACGGTGCCACTTTCTGCCATCAAAAAGTGCTCTCAGCGGAAGCCTTTGGGTACACCTGAACTCCCTGGGGGAGCCTTTACGCAACCCCACACTCAACAGGACTCTGCGTCTTCACTCTTTCCTAACAACCCTAAACATAACCCTAACCGCAACAAGAAGCTGAACCCGAGTTAGACCCGAAAAAACACGTACGGTGCCACTTTCTGCCATCAAAAAGTGCTCTCAGCGGAAGCCTTTGGGTACACCTGAACTCCCTGGGGGAGCCTTTACGCAACCCCACACTCAACAGGACTCTGCGTCTTCACTCTTTCCTAACAACCCTAAACATAACCCTAACCGCAACAAGAAGCTCAACCCGAGTTAGACCCGAAAAAACACGTACGGTGCCACTTTCTGCCATCCAAAAGTGCTCTCAGCGGAAGCCTTTGGGTACACCTGAACTCCCTGGGGGAGCCTTTACGCAACCCCACACTCAACAGGACTCTGCGTCTTCACTCTTTCCTAACAACCCTAAACATAACCCTAACCGCAACAAGAAGCTGAACCCGAGTTAGACCCGAAAAAACACGTACGGTGCCACTTTCTGCCATCAAAAGTGCTCTCAGCGGAAGCCTTTGGGTACACCTGAACTCCCTGGGGGAGCCTTTACGCAACCCCACACTCAACAGGACTCTGCGTCTTCACTCTTTCCTAACAACCCTAAACATAACCCTAACCGCAACAAGAAGCTCAACCCGAGTTAGACCCGAAAAAACACGTACGGTGCCACTTTCTGCCATCAAAAAGTGCTCTCAGCGGAAGCCTTTGGGTACACCTGAACTCCCTGGGGGAGCCTTTACGCAACCCCACACTCAACAGGACTCTGCGTCTTCACTCTTTCCTAACAACCCTAAACATAACCCTAACCGCAACAAGAAGCTGAACCCGAGTTAGACCCGAAAAAACACGTACGGTGCCACTTTCTGCCATCAAAAAGTGCTCTCAGCGGAAGCCTTTGGGTACACCTGAACTCCCTGGGGGAGCCTTTACGCAACCCCACACTCAACAGGACTCTGCGTCTTCACTCTTTCCTAACAACCCTAAACATAACCCTAACCGCAACAAGAAGCTGAACCCGAGTTAGACCCGAAAAAACACGTACGGTGCCACTTTCTGCCATCAAAAAGTGCTCTCAGCGGAAGCCTTTGGGTACACCTGAACTCCCTGGGGGAGCCTTTACGCAACCCCACACTCAACAGGACTCTGCGTCTTCACTCTTTCCTAACAACCCTAAACATAACCCTAACCGCAACAAGAAGCTGAACCCGAGTTAGACCCGAAAAAACACGTACGGTGCCACTTTCTGCCATCCAAAAGTGCTCTCAGCGGAAGCCTTTGGGTACACCTGAACTCCCTGGGGAGCCTTTACGCAACCCCACACTCAACAGGACTCTGCGTCTTCACTCTTTCCTAACAACCCTAAACATAACCCTAACCGCAACAAGAAGCTGAACCCGAGTTAGACCCGAAAAAACACGTACGGTGCCACTTTCTGCCATCAAAAAGTGCTCTCAGCGGAAGCCTTTGGGTACACTTGAACTCCCTGGGGGAGCCTTTACGCAACCCCACACTCAACAGGACTCTGCGTCTTCACTCTTTCCTAACAACCCTAAACATAACCCTAACCGAACAAGAAGCTGAACCCGAGTTAGACCCGAAAAAACACGTACGGTGCCACTTTCTGCCATCAAAAAGTGCTCTCAGCGGAAGCCTTTGGGTACACCTGAACTCCCTGGGGGAGCCTTTACGCAACCCCACACTCAACAGGACTCTGCGTCTTCACTCTTTAATAACAACCCTAAACATAACCCTAACCGCAACAAGAAGCTCAACCCGAGTTAGACCCGAAAAAACACGTACGGTGCCACTTTCTGCCATCAAAAAGTGCTCTCAGCGGAAGCCTTTGGGTACACCTGAACTCCCTGGGGGAGCCTTTACGCAACCCCACACTCAACAGGACTCTGCGTCTTCACTCTTTCCTAACAACCCTAAACATAACCCTAACCGCAACAAGAAGCTGAACCCGAGTTAGACCCGAAAAAACACGTACGGTGCCACTTTCTGCCATCAAAAAGTGCTCTCAGCGGAAGCCTTTGGGTACACCTGAACTCCCTGGGGGAGCCTTTACGCAACCCCACACTCAACAGGACTCTGCGTCTTCACTCTTTCCTAACAACCCTAAACATAACCCTAACCGCAACAAGAAGCTGAACCCGAGTTAGACCCGAAAAAACACGTACGGTGCCACTTTCTGCCCTCCAAAAGTGCTCTCAGCGGAAGCCTTTGGGTACACCTGAACTCCCTGGGGGAGCCTTTACGCAACCCCACACTCAACAGGACTCTGCGTCTTCACTCTTTCCTAACAACCCTAAACATAACCCTAACCGCAACAAGAAGCTCAACCCGAGTTAGACCCGAAAAAACACGTACGGTGCCACTTTCTGCCATCAAAAAGTGCTCTCAGCGGAAGCCTTTGGGTACACCTGAACTCCCTGGGGAGCCTTTACGCAACCCCACACTCAACAGGACTCTGCGTCTTCACTCTTTCCTAACAACCCTAAACATAACCCTAACCGCAACAAGAAGCTCAACCCGAGTTAGACCCGAAAAAACACGTACGGTGCCACTTTCTGCCATCAAAAAGTGCTCTCAGCGGAAGCCTTTGGGTACACCTGAACTCCCTGGGGGAGCCTTTACGCAACCCCACACTCAACAGGACTCTGCGTCTTCACTCTTTCCTAACAACCCTGAACATAACCCTAACCGCAACAAGAAGCTGAACCCGAGTTAGACCCGAAAAAACACGTACGGTGCCACTTTCTGCCATCAAAAAGTGCTCTCAGCGGAAGCCTTTGGGTACACCTGAACTCCCTGGGGGAGCCTTTACGCAACCCCACACTCAACAGGACTCTGCGTCTTCACTCTTTCCTAACAACCCTAAACATAACCCTAACCGCAACAAGAAGCTCAACCCGAGTTAGACCCGAAAAAACACGTACGGTGCCACTTTCTGCCATCAAAAAGTGCTCTCAGCGGAAGCCTTTGGGTACACCTGAACTCCCTGGGGGAGCCTTTACGCAACCCCACACTCAACAGGACTCTGCGTCTTCACTCTTTCCTAACAACCCTAAACATAACCCTAACCGCAACAAGAAGCTGAACCCGAGTTAGACCCGAAAAAACACGGACGGTGCCACTTTCTGCCATCAAAAAGTGCTCTCAGCGGAAGCCTTTGGGTACACCTGAACTCCCTGGGGGAGCCTTTACGCAACCCCACACTCAACAGGACTCTGCGTCTTCACTCTTTCCTAACAACCCTAAACATAACCCTAACCGCAACAAGAAGCTGAACCCGAGTTAGACCCGAAAAAACACGTACGGTGCCACTTTCTGCCATCCAAAAGTGCTCTCAGCGGAAGCCTTTGGGTACACCTGAACTCCCTGGGGGAGCCTTTACGCAACCCCACACTCAACAGGACTCTGCGTCTTCACTCTTTCCTAACAACCCTAAACATAACCCTAACCGCAACAAGAAGCTCAACCCGAGTTAGACCCGAAAAAACACGTACGGTGCCACTTTCTGCCATCAAAAAGTGCTCTCAGCGGAAGCCTTTGGGTACACCTGAACTCCCTGGGGGAGCCTTTACGCAACCCCACACTCAACAGGACTCTGCGTCTTCACTCTTT